>NW_022280050.1:4745209-4821503 GCF_004355925.1 Anarrhichthys ocellatus
ACACACACACACACACACACACACACACACACACACACACACACACACATACACACACAATAGTTCCTGTGATTGTGACAGTGACTCAGGACCCTGAAACTGAAGCAACTAAATATAATTCAGCCATCATTCATTTTATTATTTAGACCTGCGCTTTTCCTACTAATGTGCCAATAACTACTGTGTTCCATACAGAACCAGTAAAGCTAACCAACGACAATGAGAGGGACGTGCTTTAGATATTGGTGGTTAACATATTATAATTAGACATCAGTTATAATTGCTCAGCTGCACAAAGCCGTGAGGCTCTGGATCAAAGAGGAACTAGGACATCTAGTGGATGCTTTGAGTCTGTTGTTGACACAAGGTTTGTTTATCTACAGTATATATGCAATCATGAATGTTAGTTAGCCTTATCTCACAGTGCATCTACCACAGTAGTATTAATCAGCTGTTGAATTATAGTTGATTTAAATGTAATGACAGTCCCAGCTTTAAAATAAAAAGGTAATTTACTTCATTGAAAGTACATCAGAGTTATGAACTGCTGAATGTTAATTAAATGCTATCGGCTTACATTTGATCTAGGCTACTACATTGCCCAGAGACCAATGCAACCGTGAATGTCTCTCATCCATAGCAGTAGATGGCAGCATTGTTCAACATGATTCTGCAAAGGCCTGCCTTAAAACAGCTACTATGTAGACAGCAGTGTCAATCTCACAATTTAAATGAATTAGTCTATTTCAACCTACTGCCTCCCTTCTTATATAAATGTGAAAACAAACATCAACAGTGTTAAGACTCCCAGGGGGATTTCTTATATGCATCAGGTGAAAACTCAAACCAGGAAGTAATGTAGAGTATTTTAACATATATTAACATTCATTATTCTAGCTAACTGTATGAATAAAGAACTATCTACGTTGGGTCAGAATATGATGTTATTAGTCGCCCTAAGCTAAATGAAAAGCAACTTATACCTGAAATTAAATCACAGGTGTAATACGGTTAGGTTTCCCTCCCCCTTCTAAACAGAAATAAATTCAAAATGTAAAATGTTTGCATGTTTTACACTAAAATCGCTGTGCTAGTAACTGCATTCTGCCTGCGATGGACGGTGTACGCGCCTACATGGACGAGACGCTCGTGCTTGTCCACTGCGAGAGGATTTCATGAGCGACGTCGCTTTCAGCCAATCAGAGAGCAGAAACGAGACATTTTTGAAGGTCGGTCTGAGCTGAGGTTAGATTGTGCAGAATATTATCTCGCCCTGTCCTTCTACCGTTAACATATTCAGTCGGAGAGCAGGTGCGTGCAGAGACTATACGTTGCATCTGCGGTAAAACGAATTGGGGAAAAATGAATGGAGATCTGGTCGCGTTCGCCGGTTTACTGCGGCTCAACTAGGCGCAGATCATATCAAGGAGTCCAAACAGGTACCACGGGAGGCTTTACTGGACGGACAGCATCCCACTGCATTATGGACTACTCTGTATTGAGATGGACTGCAACTTAGGCATCGATCCGAGACGTTGTGCGTTCGCAGGAGCTATTCGCCCAGTTTGATTCACATTACTAATTGCACAGTATATCGGGCCATGTTGTCTGCGTTCAACACGTTGCCTGAGAGGAAGCTGGAACAGGTCACTGGTTCACTCCATCCATAATTTAGGTAAGTAGAGAGTATCCTCATCTTCTGTCGCGTGCACACCCTCCATAAGGCAAATAATATCGCTGTTCAACTGCTTCACACAACATGTCAGTAGATTCAATGGATACTTTCCCATTCAAGGTAACCTTGTGTTTAGTATCTGTGTTCATTGGCTCTTCACTGCTTTTATTACAATGTTTGTTTCCATCTCTTGTCACATCGCACAATGATAGTATAATCACTATCTAATCTATACATGCACATGTGTGTGTACAGTACAGCTGACTGTGTATCACACCTTTAGAAGTGGTAAATGTAATCGTTTTGTGTTTGGGTTAGAAAGAAGCTGGAGTCATTGGCCTAATGGGCTTATTGGGATCAGCTCTATAATCACCTCCTGTTCCTGCTGTATGGCAGATTGGCATAGTTCAATACTGATGCCAATGCTAACATGGTACCTATACTGTATATGAGTGTTTAGTACCAAGCAAGGGAGCAATCCAAATTTATTTTCGTTTTTAGTATTTTAGTTATTTTTTCTAAATTTGTTTGGTCAACGTGCATTATACAACACATCATTCAGTGCCAACTTTCAACACTTTCCAACTCTTAATGGCACGGACACAATTTGTTCTGCACTCAAAAAGTATTGAGCTACACTTTCTGCTTGTCACAGCGGAGACAGCAGGTGACTGGAAGGTTGTTGGTTCGAATCCCTACCCTGACAGGTCTGAGCATATCAATGTTCTCTCTAAAGTGGCAATGAGCAAGGCACCAAAATTGCACTCAATCCCTCAATTGTCCATGTCAGAAAACTGCCTTGCCTTGGTCACACACGAGTGAATTCGTGGTTAAGGAGCAGGATCGCTTCACTTTTATTTCGCCTTTGTCATCAAATGTTTTGCGCTCATATTACTGCCAAGGTTCAATGTCAAGTCCAGTTGTATTGCTGTGGACAGCAATTAGTTAACAGTCTAGCAAATTGCATAGTTGCTCCTATTGAATAAATGAGGAATACATAATTTGGCACATAGCACTGCACCAGACATTTCACAACAAAGGGAGTTGCTAACAGAACTGTCACACCATGAAGCAATTAATAATGCCTGCTGGTGGTTTACACTTGTCTGGACAATACTGGAAAAAGTGGCGTGTAAAGACTGAAGGGACTTGTTTTTAGCGCCGTGCACAGCAGTGAAGAAATATTCCTCTTTGCAGATGGTTTGACTAATTGACTCAGACCTCTTCGGACGTGACTCAAGCGAGCCGCCAGCAGCGCGGTTGGTGGTACCAAACCCAAACATGTCACTGCCACTGACGCACCAAAGCAGATGGTTTGAGATGCAAATAGACATCATCAGACTTAATCATCATAGATCTGTTTACGATATGTGAGCTGAGGTGATATGCTACTATACTGAGACTTTGGTCTTGATTAGACTCATTATCTAGAAGTCTAGATGATGTCCATCTACTCTGGTTAGATGTCAGTGAAAGTTGTGTGAATTCTGTCTTTCTGAAATCATCCGCCGCGCTGCGATCTGAGTCTGAAGCTCTTGATGCAGCTGGACAGAGGCTGCCTTGTTTTTGAATGAGATAAGAGTTAGCCCAGGGCAGCGGTGTCAGAACCTGTGATGGACATTTAGACAGGGAGGGGAGAGGACAATGTGTGTGTGTGTGTGTGTGTGTGTGTGTGTGTGTGTGGAGTGCAAAAATCATTACTATGCTGCAAGTGAAAGATAAGGGAAACTGTCAGATTCCCCACAGGGGATGCTTCAGGCATTTTCCACAAGTCAGACAAGTCAAAGGTGGGGTAAGTTGTTTTACATATATGCATTTGCGGTTAAATGCACACTAAGGTATATGTACTGCACTGTGTGATGTATATTGTAGCGGATATATTTCTGAATGCAAAAGGGCTAAGGGTATTTTTGTGTTTGATTCTCTGTGGCTGAGCATTTTTTTCCCCATCATCCCAGTTCCATTGTGATTATACTTTCATAAGCCTTTCAGTCAACACAAACCTATAATTTCAGTCAAGTAGAAATCCTATTTGACAGAAAATGATGTTGTTTTTCATCAGAAATGTTGTGAGGCATACATTCCATGCCAATGAGATATCTAACCTCCACAAATTGCCTCTGGTGTGAAAGCTTCCCAGATGGTCTGAGCAGCACTACTGATGAAGTGGGAGAAGTCTGTAAAGGGGAAATGAGCAATGCTTTGAAACGGAAAAATGTGGAGGCTTTGGGGGGACAGTCCAATATAGGAAGTTGGTGTGACCTCCTATGGACCATCACCCTGAAGTTCTGTGTGCGACCAAAGGCAATAACACTCGTAACCCCCCTTTTAAAATAAAGAAAATACCAAAGATAAGAAAAACTCTGTTAAATAAAAAAAGGAGAAATAAAGCCGGAGGTGGACCTCACTCCTGCCGGTCACCGTCTTCTGGTACCAACCTTTACAAACTCAAGTTGGCATTATTATTATTATTTAAACATATAGGTATTAGAGCTTTACAGATAAATCATTTGGACCAGTATATCGTCCAATATTTGGTAGATTGATTTTGAACATAATAAAAAGAATAATAACAAAACAAAACAAGAACTACCATTAAAATGTAAAAACAGTACATGTAGTGCAAATAAATAAATATATGTGTGAAAAGGAGTAGGCAGAAATAAACACTTATGTGGGCCGACCCGTTTCTATAACTTAAATAACGCTAATAAATTCAGCAATATTGCTTTGTATTTAAGTTGTGACGTTAAATCTACCAGATCTATGAACTTCAAAGTGTGTGACTGTAAAGTGTGTTCTCAATATCCTACATTGTTTACTATCCTGATGGTTGATTTTTGTAGTACTCATTAATGCGTGCACTGTGCTTGTCTCGGTGTTACCCTTACACCGCCACACAGTAATTCAGATACAGTGATACAAGTGACAAATACAGAGAACGGCAGTAGCTCAGTCCGAGGGACCTGGCCGGTTCAAGTCCCAGCACAGACCAAGTAAGGAGTGTGGGCTGGACAGGCGCCAGTGTGCTACCCGAGCACAGCCAAGGTGCCCTTAAGCATGGCACGACGCCCCCAAACTGCTATCCGGGCAGCAGTATAGTAGCTGCTCCTAATACAAATAGGGGTTAAATACAGAGGCTAAATTGCACTGTGTGCTGTTTTACACTGTGTAAACTGTGTGATAATATGAGTTGATTATTTTTAAATTCATAGTGTGTGACCATTATGATCCACAAAGTGCCTTGTTTTTCCCAAAGCAACAATACTACTTGCCAACTTTGCTTGCAGCTCTTATATGAGGTGTGTTTGGCCTAATAATGTATTTTCCTATACTCTATACTCTGTACTCTATACTCTCTCTCTCTCTCTCTCTCTGTCTCTCTCTCTCTGTCTCTCATCGCACATTGTATTGGTGTAAATGCGAGGAGATAATTAACAACAAACTGCAGTACACAAATGCCAAACAACCGCTTTACATACACTCTTAACTGTAAACTGTCTCACTTTGGGCATATATTGGTCAAATAGGACGCGCCAAGCCCACCTTTTCACTTCACCTTAACTCAGGGTATCTGCCGATACTGATTTCTGATTTGAGACCAGTTCTCTAATTTGTTTCCCTAAATGTCAAAGCTGCTTACCTCCCTGCAGTGGAACTTACTGGGATCATCTTTATGTGATGTACAGTAACATGATGCCAGGGGTTGCTGTGGCTCTACAAACCACCATGACTTAATGAATGTAACTGATACATTTTATGATGACACTGTTGAAACAGTTTACTCTGTTGAAGCAGTGTTGTACTTGTATACAAGTACAACACACAGTTCTCTAACATACTCAACTGCACATCTGTACCAAATCTAACTCATAACCTCAAATGTATTCTACCTTTTGTGTAATGTGACATTCCACTAACATAATCGTTGGAAAAGTTTAATAAATAAATGGGAAAATGCTGTAATCACTGATTGTGTAGAGCTCTAAAATGCATAAAGGTGAAGTCTGGATAAAGGTGAAAACAAATTACTTTCACACGAGGCGAATATTGATCCACCTTAAATGTGGTTCCTAACAGATTTTGCTGAAATTATGTTTATTTCTACTTTGATAGTTTGAGGTTATCCTGGCCTTAATGATTGACTTTCGTCCCGAATGACAGCATGTACACTAGAGTAATGATCGCGATTCCTGTCGTCATTAGATTTAGAATTCCACCTTCTCACTCAGTGTTTTCTCTCTCTTTTAGGATGACGCCTCTTGGTCACACCTGCTCTATCTCCTCCCTGTTTCCTCACCCAGTCTCCAGAGTTGAAACGCCTCATCAACAGGCTGAGCGCTCCTGAGCACTCGCTGTGACCCTCCATTTCCTGGCTGACGTCCCGGGGAGGTGATGCGACGGTTTGCCTACTGTAAGGTGGTGCTGACCACCTCTTTAGTGTGGGTGCTGGTGGATGTGTTCTTGCTGCTCTACTTCAGCGAGTGTAACAAATGTGACGATAGGAAAGACCGCTCGCTGCTCCCGGCCCTGCGAGGTGAGTATTCTGTTTCCCTTCATGAAAAGAGTGATAAGGAAACAAAAGGGGTTTACAGTGAGTGAATTTGAAGATGTCTAAGAGCAAGTTTAAATGTTAATCAAGTCCATTTCCATTTGGGTTATATTGAAGGGAGTTGGTCAGAAACTGCTTTGAGTGATGATAGCCCACTGACCAATCACTCTGCACGTTAATGCTGACGTACTTTTAGGCCACCTAGACAGCTCTGACATGTCAAAGAATACGCCCAACATGTCAAACTAAAGCTCTGATTGGTTGAAGACTATGACAATCAACAATATCGTCCCCATTTACTTAAACTGCAAAGGCTTCCAAGCGGGCCTCGGGCCTCTCTTCTTACATAGAGCAATAGGGGCGAAATCTGATTGGACAAAAGCTGTCCTTAAAACAAGCTGCACTGGAAGCAGCGCTGCAGGCTGCAGAGCAACTGAGGAAGACAGTAGCTGTGCAATTAGAAAATAAGCTAATGGGAAAAATAATTAGAATACATTTATGAAAAATTATTAAATTATAAAATGGCTATAAATTTGTGATTCTGAGAAGGCTTTGCTGACCCTGGCGGCCCACCACTGATGCACTGTAACCTTGAAACAATCTCTGTGTGCGCGTTAGTTTGGGTATGTTTCAGAGATCAACCTAAACCACAGTACCTCTTTAGCAGAGTTCATTTCCTCACATGCCCTGCAGTAAGCAGGTTTCTAAGAGGCTCGCTAAGCTGCCTTTAAGGTTGAATGAGGCAGAGCTGCCAGCTACTGAGACTGATTACCATACCAAAGTCTAATGTTACATTGGAGTTACTTTGCTTATGTAATAGCTTAAATATGATGATTTGCTCAGTAAAAGAGTGGAGGGATGACATTTTTTTAGGTGACACTGGTTTTCTGTAACATTGCAGGTGTTTAAATCCTATTTGTTCTGCCCCAAATTAAAGAGCCCGATTCACATTTTCAATTTTTGATCGAATCAATTTACCCCAAACTGATTATTACTGAAGCTTTTCTGTTAGGTTACTCTGATTACCATTCAGTTAAAGGTGCTACATTTTATACATTAATATAGCAGCAAACAACTATTTGCTATGTAAATATAGTGGAGTAATGTCACGGATCAGAGTCACGGATGGGATCAAATATCGGATCAGCACAAAAGAAAAAAGGGAGCAATTATAACTTTGTTTTTTTGCTGACGATACTAATCGCCGATCATTGATGATCCATATTGGAAGATACAGATCCCTTTGTTGGTTGATTATAGCAGTTGGTCTACAAGGCTCCATTTGTCCCAAAAATAATTTCAACCACTCTGAAGTCAGTGAAACTTGCATCCTTTTACTTTGTTACAGTCATCTATAGTGTTCCTCTATGAAAACACACAGTTCAGATTATTAGGAAATAAAAGATTGTATTTTAATTGATTAAAACAAATCTTGTCATTTATGTTGCTGTGAAAACATTTGAGAGCCAAGCAAAATGCTCCCAATCTTGTATACAGCACCTTTAATGCTTGTTTAGTCAAAGAGAATGGAATCCTTAAGGTGCATTATTAAATATTTGGCCACTGGGGAGAAAAAAGAAAAATTCAAACAAAGTGACGAACAGTGATGGCGTACCTGTTTGCAAAAAGTTTCCTATCTACACATGCAGAAGACGGAGAGCTGGTTGTAGTCATCTTTCATTTAAATAATCTTTCAGGCCACCTGACTAATGTTCGTTTATCATTTACTCTTTGTTTTTTGGTCTTCACCAACTCATGAGGAAAGCGTAGTCAGTAATTTAACTTTATCTGTCTGTCATTTGCTTAAGCTTTCTTGCTGGAAACGTTTGCCAATTTGTTGATTATGGTGGCTCTGACTGTACCATACAGTATATATGGTACCGTTAAATCAATACAATGAGCTGCAAGAGGCTAAAAATGTGCTTACTGTAATACCAGTTGTACAAATCTATAGTGTGACGTCATGGTTTGCAGTCAGCTTCTACTCCATTGCATCCATTTTAGACAAGGGGGGGCAGTGATTCCACACGGGTCATTACCAGGCTGATAATAACCTTTTAAAGAATGTCTGCCTTAAGTTCCTGTTTAGTGCATGCACTCCTCAGATCAGTGTTTTTCAGTTTGACAATAATTAACTTTATGACCAGCCCATTAGGTTTATGTAAGGTTTTACGTTTTGTTTGACAAACTAAGGTAAAGTAATATAATAATATGGAAAGGAAAGAATGCTGCATAGACTTTTGTCACCACAGGTTCTTGTCAGCAGCAGGTTTATGTGACGTCTTCCGTTCTTTTTTGCACCACACTGTAGCTGATTTAGTACTGCCCTTCCATACAATGGGTGGACCTTGGGGGACACAGATTAAAGAAAAGAATACTCCACACCGACAGTTCATGAAATAAGCTTTCTGTTTCTTTTCTAAATGCCAATCTGAGATCCATCATCGTTGTTATTTTCTCACACTTAAGGACACTCTCTACAGAACAAAAAAAGCTTAAATACAGAAGTTATCAGTGGAGTTGATCTTTTAGTTTAGACGCAGCTTTAGAGAAATTCACCTACTAAACTTTGTAGTTGGTCCTTCGGTTTTGATTTCCATTATTGACTACATTTAGTAGGAATTTATACAATCAGTCTGTTTTGCAATTTTTTGCCCACTTCAAATGTGCATGTTTTAATAAGCTGGCTTGAGATTTGTAGAGATCTACCCTGAGACAGCTACAGTGACTGTGAGCATTAAAGCTAGCGTAGGCAGTATATTTTTAGCATCATTGGGCAACAATTCCATAATCACAATATTATAATTCAAGTGGTCTGAGAGAATGACTTCTGCACCTCCTCTTGGCTCTGTTTTCAGGCTTTAGAGAATCTAGCCGGTGATTAGAGACTTTGGTCAATCACAGGTCATGTCAGAGCGAGGGCGTTCCAATTGGCGGTTCTGCAAATACAGAAACTCCTGATTCAACGGCGGAATATTGTGCAAGAAAACGCTCCCTACATGGCAAAGCAACCTTAAAAAGGAAGACTGACTTATCAACAAGACAGTCTGATGATATGGGTGAAGCGTTTCAGAGATGGAGACAAGACCATCTACTGATCAACTGACTGAAAGTTGATTGGTTAATGGACATTTAATAGAATTTTACATTTTCAACATATTGAATTGACAGTGTGTTGCATCACTGCAAGGCACAGAAATAGATAGAACTCAGTTACATTTTTTTTTTTATCACAATCAGCCCCTTAATGAGTGATATTTTTGAAAATGAAATGTAATTCAGTGACTGTTGGTGCTGGATTGCTGTGTCTCTGCTGTAAACCACTGCATCTATGTTTAGCGTTGCAGCACATATGTAAATATATCTATCTATATCTATATAGATATACGTACAGTATATATATATATATATATATAAAATACTTTAACTGTAGTGTTACTACTTTTTTTAGACAAAAATATAATTCTAACTGTTAATTATTCTTTCGAATTTCCTCCCCTCCGGGCACTCATACTTTTGCAGGTATTACACTTGCAAGTCATACACATCTCCTGATCCTATAGCCTTGAATCTCTGATCTTTATGTGAGCATCACCTCACTTGGAGTTGTGTACAAAGACAGTATGTTGCAGTGAAGGTGCGCATCAGTAGGGAGGCACCGATCCGACTTATTCAGTCCCGATAGTGATACCTGGGCTTTGGGGATCTGCAGATACCGTATGCCGACTCGATCCAAGTGTTTAATTCATAAGTTGTATGCCTAATTATGTGGAAGTGACTGCGATCATTATTTTATGTGCAAGGCAAATCAATGACTTCAACATTGCTTTCCTAACTCTGTAAAACATAACAAATAAATACATTTATTGAATTGTTATTCAATTATTATTATTATTTATTGTTAAAAATGATAATTCACCAGCAACTTGCTGAAAATGAAAAGGAGCTTAAGTGATTTAAATGTAGCTAGAATTTGGTCCAAACTCACAGTAAATAAGATTCCACTATATAATGAAGTAGTTAAACATTGAACAGTTGAATTGAATAGATTGGCCCCATTGTCACCGATATCTGAACCAGCTAATTACGTCCGGACCGATATCGGTGCATCCCTGCAAATCAGGAGAGCGAGGCCGTACTCTGCAGGGCGTTTTGTTCATGGCCTGCTGTGGTTTTGTGTTCAACGGGAGCTTTTCTGATATATAATGTAATGCCAGCTGGGTCAGACTCGCAGGAAGAAAGCGGAGCGGTGCAGCAGAGGGAAGAGGTGAGGTAAAGTATGAAGGAAAGAGAGTGACGCTTGCGATGGAGCCTCCAACTGTGCACCACAGACCCTTTCCTGTAAAGTAAATGAGAATGAAAAGAGCTAAAAGGACAATCTGTATGCAGATTCATGTCTTGAGTGCACCTTGACAAGAGAAATCTGGGATGAAAGAATCCAGCTGAGCTCTCACGAGACATTTAGATAATGAAACATTAGATAGAGAAGGCTAACATATACCATATGTGACAAATGTTTGGAGAGAGTTGCACATGCATTGCTAATTTGTCAGAATTACGAGCTAATGAATCACATAATGGACATGTTGACAGAGAGACATGTGGCACTATATTTTTGTTCAGCACTGAAATATGAGTGATTGTTTCTCAGAAGACTCATTACCTGCAAGTATGAGGGGAACCTTTTCACTGTAATTGCCAATTAGCTTTTACAAATAATATAACTGGCTGCCTAATGCAGCGTAAATAGGCCTATGCTAACATTTGGTATACGAATACTGAAGAAATGAAGTTAAAGGCTTGAAAACAAAACCTTTCTTGCAGGTAGGAGATCCTTGATGTGTACCCCTCACTGAATTGTTTCATCTGTGACATGAAATACACACTGAAAGCCACAAATAATACATACTTTAGCAGCTCTGGCTATACTAAGGCACAGCAGTGCTTTGAGCTAAATGCTAAAGTCAGCCTGCTAACATGGTCACAATGACGATGCTAACATGCTGTTATCTAGTTTACCATGTTCACTATTGCAGTTTACTTTTAGTGGGGTAACATGCTAATTAGCTTTAAACACAAAGTCTTGCTGAGGCTGATATGGGTGTTTAGTCATAAATCAAATCAAAATACAAATTTTGACCACATGATGGCATTAGATGAAAAGTTACAACAATTCACCCTGAGGGAAAAATAGCTAACGTCATTTTTGGAGCCATGCAGCTAGCGTAGATAAAGAGTGAAAAGAGGTACATAACTAACTTCCATTGATGTGTCAGTACACATCAATGGAAATGATCAAATAATGTGCTTTGTCAATGTTTAAAGGTATACTACGCAGAATTCTCCTCACTTATCTTCCCTAAATAGCATAAACCTCTGATCTTACTAATGCTGTGTTCACAGAATTAGGAAGAACAGGCTACAAGTCATTTTCAATGGAAGCTGGCGATGTGAAGCTACAAACTCAGGCTCCACACTTGTCGCTGTGTGACGGACGTGACGCGCTATAAATCAAAGTTGAGCTCAACATTTCTCCGCGCTCCAATGACGCGGTGAAGCGCCAATCAATCATATGTTTTTGTTTCATCCTCTTCCGTTCCATCTTAAAAAAAATGCCATTAGCCAGTTCCCAGTGCTATTTAATGTTATTCCCCAGATCACAGGGATCCATAATAAATAAACAAATGACTTGTTTATGATTATATTATGATTTATTTTATATAAATGACTGAGTGTTGTTATAAAGTGTCCCAGGTTGAACTAATGATCCATCTGCGGAGGGACAGGTGACTTCACAACAAACACAGCATGGGGGGTTTATCCATGCTTGAAAATTATTAATCAGTCCGACAACATTCAAGTTCTAAAAAATAATTCAGTGGTAAAGCGGGAATGACAATTGGCCTTATTTCAAGGCCAGAAGACTGTCTCCTACAAAAAACAAAGTATTCTGCTCTTTGCAGTTCTTGGTTACATCTGATATTACACACATCTTTCAGTAATCCACTTTCATAGTCAGATTGAAATACTGTCTATATAAATTTACACTTTTAAACTAGTCTATAGGATTTTCTTTATCCGTACCTATAGACTGATGGATTGGAGATATAGCTGCAAAATGGAGAGTGTCAGCAGCACCATAAACAAAAGACCAAGATCAGTCAAGGTTAACAATCCAGCAGATCTCCACGAGGGGTCGTAGGGAATCCTCTTAACCTGGGACCGTGCAGCTAATGTGAACTGTGTGTCCTCCTTTCATGGAAATCACTGCCTCTGCTCTGAGAGATTATTAAAGAGAGCACAGTCATAAATCTGTGGGAGGTTATTTACCATTGGTGAAGGGAGCTGACTCTGTGCAGCAGCAGCAGCAATGCTGACGTTTTGCAGGCATCAGACTGTGGCAGCGAATAGCAAACAAGACCAGTAGTAGCTCCTGGAAAGGATTTTGCTTTACGTTCTCCCAAATCTCAGAATTCAAGACCTCCTAATAGATTAAAATGATATATAGCTCACAGATTGTGCAGTGCTTAATACCCAGTTAGCCAGAGCCACAGCAACCAGGTGAGAGCTGAAGCAGAAGTCTGTATTAAGTGTCTTGCACTGTTTTTTCGTTTTGTGAGAATGCACTCACATTGTCTGTATGTGTTATTGAAGGGAGTACAACATACTTTTCATATCAGCACATCCTGTATACAGTACATGCTGCCAGTACATTCATTTGTATCTTAAAACACACACGTTCGGTACTTGCAGTCTATATGCGCTGGCTTTTTACCAGTATAGAAAATTACACTTTACCGAGTGTAACGAGATAGAACTAGCATTTCTTTGCTGCACTCTCCTCCGCCTAAAGAGTCGGATAATAAACCCTGCACAATGCTTTCAATAAAAAAGGGATCTCTCAGAATTTATCTGTAGTTCATTCCCTTTATCATGGAGCAATTTAGAATTTAAAAAAAGACAAGAGACACACTTTTTGCCTCAGAACAGCAGATTATATATGATATAAATGATCAAAGAGGTATATTTCTAAGATATATCTATAATGTGGATCATTTTCCCTTATTATGGCATAATTTATTGTCAAAACAGCACTATATTTATCATGTTTTTTTATTCAGCTTTTGCACTCTTACTTCTTTGAGTTCTTGGAAAAACCACCACAACTGTTTTTATCTCTCTCCAATGGTTACAACAGGGCGCACAGCCAACAGACTGGGTTCAGCAAGGTCAGTCAGTGCTTTCATTTAGACAGGAGATGTGGAGCATTTGTAATTTAGTGGGCTTTTGTACCAAAGTAGTTCTCGCCAATGGTTTCCTTAGCAAGAATAGACTATATATACAAAGTGATTTATTGTACAATGCAGTTTGACATTACTTCTTACCTCCGTAGTGAGAATAATACAAAAAAGGGGGTTGATTTCTCATCAGACATCCTTTTGTTTTGCTTCTGCTATGTTACAGCGGTGATATCTCGGAGCCATGAGGGTCCGGGTGAGATGGGCAAGGCAGTAAACATCCCCAAGGACAACCAGGAGAAAATGAAGGAGCTATTTAAGATCAACCAGTTCAACCTGATGGCCAGCGACATGATCGCACTCAACAGGAGTCTGCCAGATGTGAGGTTGGATGGGTAAGCTTTGAGCGTCTTCCAGATGCATGCAGTGAATCACACTCTTTTAACACCTTCACGCGCACACATCTGCTTCTCAACACAGCAACATTACATAGTCCTCGCCCTGCTCCTCCGCTGCCTGCAAACTTTAGTACACTTCATAACAGTCACACATTGCAAGGCGCTGATGTTTCTATATCAAAAAGCTGACATTTCGGCTGATCCTTTCTCCTTCTTTCGTCTTTATTTCTAGGGATTTCACTCCTTAATGTATGCAGGCTTGTGTGCCAGCTTCACTAGAAACTGTTCCAGTATTCAGACAAATGTGCTGGATGCCTCAGCAAGGCAACAGAGATTCATTCTCTTGTCAAAAGAGTCTCAACAGGGTTGAAGACAGTGATGCAGATAAAATGCTCTAAACTGTCAAAGCAATGTTATTCAGATGATTAAAGTAATTTCTGGACTGTTTGTTGAGTCCATTATATTTTATTGGTCTTAATAACTTTATCTAATGTGAAAAGACATCTCTAATTATGGGCACGGTTTCAATGCAGAATCAGATCCCTCAAGTGTGTACATTAGGCCTGGCATTAGAATGGGACTGAGGTTTTGTTTACTGTCACTCAAGATCTACTCGAGCACTTAATGAAAATCCGAGGAGAAATTTGTGTGAAACACGAGCACACGTTCGTCTCGGGCAGCTGATATGCACCGGCTTTCGCCTCTTGCGGAGACATTATCCAAGTGATTCATGTTTAAATATTCCAACTGAACACAAGTTCTCCACGGCACTTTCATTAAGTATATGCCAAAGGCTGTGCCAGTCAGATACACATCGAGAAATAGGCCACAAGAACGTCTTTTTTCACACCTACACTACGCAGATTTTTATGCAAATCTTACCTATACCAAGAAAACGCCAACTCTTAAGACTTTCGGCAACGTGGCGTTGCAAATATAAAGATAAATTTGCCTGCATAGTGCAAAACAAGACCTATTTTACTAAGAAAAAGTGAACATTCAGCTGATTGCAACATTTTTTCTGTCCATTATGGCTACATCCTTCTCTCAATATAAATATTACAGCAGTTTTATTACAGAACACAGCTTAGCTTTGCAAAAATGTATCCTGCTGTGTCGTGAAATTATCCAGAGCCATGCAGAATGACCAGTCGTCGCCTGTGAACGGCAGTAGCATTTTGTCTTGAAGGCAACCTCCTGGCCTAGTTGTGTCAGTCAGCGCTGTCACTTTGAATAGACAGGACTGAACTAGCAATGCTGTCTGCTCCGATGGCTTCTTTCACCCTCCGTCACCTCCCACCACCCCTCCTCCTGCCCTGGCCGTCCACCTCCTCCACTTCTTCTGTACTGCAGCTCATTCTTTATTCAACATCATCCACGACGCCGCCGCCCCAAGTTTGCCACATTCTCACTCTTTGGCTTTTGACAGACAGCCATCAAGCGGACGTGCTGACATAGCTGCCAACGCCGGTTTTACTTTCTTTACTTTCTTTGGAGATATTTGTCAGTGAATCTCATATGACAATGTTTCTGCTCTGACAGCAGCATTTGATAGCAGTGAGACACACTCTCTTCTCAGACACTTTTCATGTCATATAATGAGCTGTGGGTGTAGAGAACCACTTAGACCAATATATTTAGACCGGGTATGTTTAAGGTTAAGGTCTAAGGATACAAATGATTATGTTCAGGTATTACATTAGTCATGGTTTAGTTTAGTTTAGCTGCTACAAATTATTTCTTATTTAGTTGAGGGAATGAATTATATAGTCTATAAAATGTAATTTCAAAACATTCATATTCAAAGAAGCTACAAGCAGCAAATGTGTGGGATTCTACGTGATTAATATGTGACCAAGAATGTTACATTTTATTAGTTTCTTTTACTTAACAACAACTCAAGATGAAATGGGGTTATAGTTATAGTTAATTATTATTATAACAATCTGTTAGTTAGTACTCTAAAACAGTGGTTCCAAACCTGAGGGTTGGGACCCCCACAAGAGGACCTGACAAGAATGTAAGGGCTGCTTAGATGACTACAGATGAGTAACTGTTGTTTATCTAGAAGCTGTTCAAATGAAAGTGGAATTGCTCATCGACTCAAAACTTAAACAATAGATATGCGATTTTTCACGAGAAGTCATAAATGGACGGGGCTTTATATTAACCTTCCTTATGCCTGTAGCTCAGCAATACGCGTGGGTTTGACTTTTGCTTTGTTCAATTCTACTTTACTGATTTCATCTTGTTTTCACTGTCGCTCCATCAGCTGTAAGACCAAGCTGTATCCGGATGAGCTGCCAAACACCAGCATTGTCATCGTGTTTCACAACGAGGCGTGGAGCACCTTGCTGCGGACAGTTCACAGTGTCATCAACCGCTCTCCCAGACATTTGCTGGTGGAGATTGTGCTGGTCGACGATGCCAGCGAGCGAGGTTAGAAAGTCTACACTCACAGGTTTAACGTACATTTTGAGCTAGAATAGGCTGACGATCAATGTGAACGATATGGGAGACAAACTCTGAGCTTGGAATATAGCTTGATTCACAGAGCCCAAGTTGACATATTTAGATTTCTTGTTTTGTCCGACCAACAGTTTAAACCCAAAGATTTTAAATTTAGATTTTGACAAAAAAATCTGTTAGAAAATTACAAGAATTATCAAAAATTAATCATTTAAGTCGTGTTTCAATCAATTGACACATTCTTTCAGCTCTGTTGAATTTCATTGCTCTACAAGTGCACCTTTGCTGAAATGTCTTGTTTTGTTTCAGACTTCCTGAAGAAGAAGCTGGAGAACTATGCGCGGACTCTGGAGGTGCCAGTGAGGATCCTGAGGATGGAGCAGCGTTCGGGTCTAATCAGAGCCAGGTTGAGGGGGGCTGCCGCCACCAAAGGGCAGGTCATCACCTTCCTGGACGCTCACTGCGAGTGTACTGTCGGCTGGCTGGAGCCCCTGCTGGCGCGCATCAAAGAGGACAGGTAGGAGCCAAAATAGACCACACTGAATGTTTCAAATTTAATAATGACATTTCAGAACTGATACGAAACAAGGACTGGATTCTACTCTTTGGGCGCTTATGATCTTCTCATTTTCAATCACTTTAATCTTTTGCCTGTTCAGTCATGAAACACGCTTTAATAACACTGGCATTATCACATTTCACTGAAGTTGCATCATCGAGTGCTTGAGCCAAAGCTCTGTCTGAATATTGATGGGACAGCAAACTATCAGTTATGAATACACTGTTGGAGCCTGACGCTGCTGATAGGAGAAGATGATCATTCTGCGTCGTCTGCTTCTGCTGCTGCCTCAGAGGAAAAGCTCCAATTACTCTAGCTTCATTTTTGTGCTAAAACCTAGACGCTGGTTAAGTCAAGATGAAAGTGAATAAGGACATTTTTAGACACGAATGGGATTTCTTTTCATTTAAAGTGAGAAGGTGTTATTTATCAGAGCATTGAGCTATTATTTCAGGATTTTTTTTTTAACTTCCCTTTTAAAGAAAACACAAGGTGTATTTGTGAGAGTGACATGGGTGGATAATGATCTATCTCATATCTGAGGTCAGACACATTAATTGTCCCTCAGGAAGAAATCAGTATCCTATGACTGAGACTATTATATCATGGAGCCATTACACCTTTACTGAATGCTGCTGCAGATGCATTGATGTCTATAAGTATGGGTGCAGACTGATGAGATGGCGCAGAAAGAAAGTACACAGTGTGTTGACTGCAAGTTCTCATGATTGATGATACAGGTTGTTTTGGTAGACCTAAGGAAAGGCTGAAAGGGCTGGTTGACATCGGGTTTGTAAAATTTTTTTCAAATTTTGAGATAACACTATGACCTCATGGCAAATGTATTCAAAATGCAATTGATTATGTTTAAAAAAAAGAAGCAAATTTTGCTCAGTTGTAAATACAACATGCTATATATTACTATATTCTCATGATACAGTTACACTTGAAATTTACAATAATGTTGAAAAATGTCCCTAATGCAAAGGTGAGTAAAAGTGCTCATTAGACCTGTTTTGAAGGACAGACTTTGCTTTTTACTTTTATATGCTAGCAGCCTGGCCCTTTTTGGTTAAGATACCCTTCTGACAGGAGCCAACCTAGTAGCTAAAATATTGCTTACAGACTAAACTAGCAGTATTGTTCCTCCTATACTAGTAATAGTACTCTACCTTTGTCTGTGATAATCTATGCAGAATTAATACGACTTAACAAATGCTTGAAAGCTATTTTAATAATGCGACAGCTATTTTTGGGGGGATTTTCCCAGATGCAGATTTTTGTATTGATGCTATAGCATCTCAACTACATTAAGTAATATGGTGTTTAAGTCTAGACCTGAAACAAGTAGTCACTTATACAATTAGTCAAACAGAAGATTAATCAACAACAACTCAACCAAAATTGCTTGATATTCGCTGGTTCCAGCTATTTGAATGTGAGGATTTGCTGCTTTTCTCTGTTTAATATTGTTTTAATTTGAGAGATTTGAAGACGCCTTTCAGAATGATGGCGGCTGATGCTCAGGTAGAGCGGGTCATCCACTAATCAAAAGATTGGCGGTTCGATCCCCAGGTCCTTCAGACTGCATTTTGAAGTGTCCTTGGGCAAGATACTGAACCCAGAAAGCTGTGCCATCAGTGAGTGAATGTTGACATGTAGTGTACAGCGCTTTGAGGGGTCAGAAGACTAGATAGGTGCTGTATGAATGCTAGTTGTTCATTTACCATTTATTCTCTGCTCCACTTTGACTTTTCACTGTCATTGTTTTATTTCAGCGATTAATCGACAAGTGATTGAAGTAAACATCCAGCTGATTGAAAATCCTCCAGCTTTTCTGTCCATTATGATAAATAAAAAATCTACAGAATAATCCATAATAGAAATAGTAATTTGTTGCAGCCCTGTTGAGATCAACACTTGGCTTCCATTACCTTTAAAATACGAACCATTACCTCATTTGATTTCCCTTTCTTATATGTATTGTATCTTTTTAAATAAGCATTGAATCTTACACTGTATTTTTCTTGTGTCTTCTTGTGTTGTGTCTTTCAGGTCAGCAGTGGTGTGCCCTATCATCGATGTCATCAGCGATGAGACGTTTGAATACATGGCAGGTTCAGACATGACCTATGGTGGATTCAACTGGAAGCTGAATTTCCGCTGGTACCCAGTTCCCCAGAGGGAGATGGATCGACGCAAGGGGGACAGGACTCTGCCTGTCAAGTACACAACTAAAACGTCCTCTTTTAATGCTAAATCTAGATCATTCAGAGGAATGCGTGACTAACTGTCCACTTGTGTAATGTATTTTGATTAAGAATTAAGAAAGAGGAGGTCGAATACAAAAAAATAAGTTGAAGAGACATATTTGTAAGTTCAAACTGATGTTAGTTCTCAGTTTCTCATCTAAACTAAAAGTGGGTTTATCTGTGATGGCAGCCGGCTACAGTGGAGACGTGGATAGTTAGATTTCTCCTCCCAAACTCCTCTCATGAAAAGTGCCATTTTTATCTTGCTGATATAAATAGATGGTTTTTCCTCTGTGTATCCCACTGATGAAAAAGAACTGCCTAAATAGCATCCTGATAGTTGTGATCGTGCTCTGTTGAAGCCCAAGTGTATATGAGCTCATTTATTTCAAAAATAGAAAAGCAGAAACTCTACTGACAGTTGCCTTTTTTTGGGGCTACACAAAGCCAAGCACACTTTGTCATCTGTATGCAAATCACTCCCAGCAACAAACAACATCCTTAATTAAGGGCCGACTTTAACATAGAATGAATTAAAAGATGAAAGTAATCGCCCCTCTGAGGCTTTGTTTCAAATTGTCAAACAAATTGGTCTTTTATTATATTCTGAATGTTCCTTCGAGTTACACTAAGGTACTAATAAATAGGGCAAAAAGAGAAGTAATATTACAAAAGGATTGTTTTGCTTTTCTTGCAGGACTCCCACCATGGCAGGAGGATTATTCTCTATACACAAATCATACTTTGAAGAAATAGGAAGCTACGATCCAGGGATGGATATTTGGGGCGGAGAAAACCTGGAAATGTCTTTTCGAGTGAGTAACATACCGGGGAGGATGCTACAGTATCTCGATGTTATCATGTCCCAGAGTTGGTCGATGTCAACTGGTACATGCCGTCTCCCTTTAATGCATCCATGTTTACCTCACTTGCATCTTTTGATCGAATCGGAGTCACTTCCACTTAAGATTCAAGTGAGGGATCCAAGGGAAAACTGCAAGGAAAGAGAAATTATAGAAATAGTTTAGTGAAATGAGATGTCCTTACTAAATAGTTATTTAGTTCTGCTTAGAATGTCCTTTCATGTTTTGAGGGGAAAAGGAAAAGATTTTATGGGACAATATGGGATTTTATTGCTGATTGCGATAGAAAGACTCACAATATCGTCACAGGAGTGACTTCAAAAAGAGTTCATTATGATAGAGAAGTGTAAAATAGAGCCTCATTAAAAAAAAAGGAAAATCAGGAATTATCATGTAAGAAAGAACAGACTCACACAAAGTTGCTATTTTAAAATGCATGTATCCTTTATTTATGCAGGAGGTTTGTTTTTCACAGTGTGTCACATATCTGTAATACATGTTTTTGTTTCTTAACTAAATGCAATTACAGTATTTTTTTTTAGTGCCATTTTAAGAGTTTTAAGCACAGTTCAATGATTATCTGGATAATATCATGAATCACAATTATTTTTCCCAGGATAGTTATTATTCTCCCATGTCAGTATGTTATTATTAGCTCACATCTAATTGCACAGTGATTGATTTGCAGCTTCACGTGTGACTGAATAGAAATGACACAATAGACAATAAACCATGTTTATTGCTGAAAGACAACAGGCAGCAGTGAAATCTTTCTAAATAAAGTCCAGGCTTAAGACCCCCTCTGTCTCCTGGACTATACAATGGAGGTTAAAAGGGAAATTAGAGATTATCCAAAGGAACCTCTTTATGAATGATGAAACACAAGAAGAACCTTCTTTCTTAATCAGGTCTACAGTTGATACACATCCACTCTTATCATGACTAGATTTTGAAGAAGAAAACACATGAAATATAGGTCTTTGGGAAGAATATGGTTGCTTGTTTCTTTGCTTAAGCCTCTTTGCTTGCAGATTAGGAGCATCGTAATGTGTCTGTGTTACCTGAGGATCAAGGAGCGAGGCACAATCAAATAGGGGAAGTGTTCAGTTTGCATCGAATGTATTTGTCTGCTTTCGTGCCCCACGCTATATAAAGCTCCATTGTGTGTATGTGTCTGCAGATCTGGCAGTGCGGTGGCTCGTTGGAAATAGTAACATGTTCACACGTGGGCCATGTTTTCCGGAAGGCCACCCCGTACAGTTTCCCCGGAGGAACGGGCCAAGTCATCAACAAAAACAACAGGCGCCTGGCCGAAGTCTGGATGGACGATTTCAAAGATTTCTTCTATATCATATCACCAGGTACAGAGCTGAGCCACTGGCTGGCTGCATCTTTCTGCCTCTGGAATAGTAGTGTCACACGTGGACGACAGTTCTAACATGAATTCTGCATGTTTTTTTGAAGTTTCAGAGAATGTATAGTACAGTCAGGGATTTAATAGACATTTGCCCCTCTTTGCTACTCATGTGCTCGCTGAATTAGCAAATTGGTGTGAAAAGGAAAGACTTGTCTGCTCTCTTTGATTCTTTTATTGTCTGACATGGGACTTTTATCTTGCTCATTTAAGAATTTATATTTCTCCTTTCACTCCGCCTCACATTGGAGTTATATGCTGCATTTGTCATTTCCAAACGGATTCATTAATTTCTTCTTTCAGACACATTTTTAACTGCTCCTCTGAAAATCTGAGTTAAAGAAAATTGTCAAAGATGGTTTCCTCTCCAACACGGACTTCTCTTAGACAAAGCTCAAACACAGACAAGCTAGAACAATAGGTACAGTGCAGATTGAGAGATGAGTACCTCTCCAGCTGTCGACTTGTAATTGTGATTACCCTTTAGCAAACAGCAGTGTCCCGGAAATCTCTGGTTAAGTGATTTAGACGCCAGCTAACCTATGAGGGATCATCAGTAATCTGCCGATCTCATGGCTAAAATTGAGACCTTCTCCTCCACACAGTCGTGCAGGATTCTCCCACAGGCAGGTGTGCAGACGGAGCCGTGGTCGTGATGGATGAGTCTTTCTGCGTATTGTGACCCCGCAATGACCGTCTGTTCCTCCAGGACATTAGGGAGAATGATCTGGGCGACGCTGCTGCCAGACCTCACTTATTGGCACAGAGGAACACAGTGTGTCGCACACAGGCTGAGTTTGGGAGTGGCATCTAGTGATCCTTTTAAAAGTGCATCTTCCTCCTCGTCCCTCATGTGCACGGGTGATTTGAAGATCAAAGAGGTTATTCATCATTTGCTACATGGGATGCTCAGAGTCAACAGAGAGAGGGAAAGATAGAAGGGGAACTGGAGAAGCAGAGGAGGAAGAATGGCCTTCAGCACTTAGCTTTTATCTGCCAGCTTGAAATTTCTGTTTCCCAGTTTAAAGTGTAAAACCTTGTAGGTGTTACAGAAGGTGCTGTTTGCACTGTCGGGCTCCTGTTTGATGGATGAATACACCATGCTTACGTGTTTGTATTGTATTTCCCTTATTGCAATCACACTCTTTCATGATAAATGACCACCCTGGATATATCTACATGCAAGTTATGAGTCCTTAAGAGGCATTCTGGGGAGAATCCATCTGCCTAATGTGTTTGTAAGCGCCTGTGCCCGGTCGCTGTCTAATCCTTCCTCAGTCTTCAGTTGCATCGAGGCTGATACATTATGCAGTCTCCATGTTGGCTAAAATAACATGCATCATGGCACACAGTTTGCCACAATTGTTGCATTTGTGCATTTCTGAAGGAGCCGTCTTATTTAAATTGGATTTGACTTGGTTTCCTCACGTGCCCTCGTTTGCAGAAATGAGGTGATTTCTGTGTGTTTATGTACAGAAGATCCGTCTCTGACCACCCACACAGGCTATATTTTCAGGTAAGGTGGCAAAGTGTTGTTTTTTTATAAAGGGTCCCTCTGGTGTTTAGTCTTGGTGGTGCAGGCCATCGCACCTGTTCTTCTATTTTCTGAATTAAAACATGTAAATAATAAGATAAACACTGACTGATGATTATATATCTGAATCCTTGTCTTGACATTTCATCTGTAGGCGTGATGCGGGTGGACTACGGAGACGTTTCTTCCCGTAAAGACCTCCGTGAGGCCTTGAAGTGCAAACCGTTTTCCTGGTATCTAGAGAACATCTACCCAGACTCCCAGATCCCAAGAAGATACTACTCACTTGGTGAAGTATGAGCTTTCTCGTACTCTGATCTCCCATAATGCAGCTAAATGATAGATGCAGGCTGCCTTCCTCTGCATTCAGTCAGATATGTCCTTGTAGCTTCTGGGCTTGCGTTTTCAGAAAGATAATATCGCTGCGAGATAAATCTCAGAATCCAGCAAAAGCTGGGCGAAGCCAGATAAAAACAAACATTCCCAGCTGTTCGTATTGAACGCGTAGAATAAACAAACAAGGGGATGTCAGTATTGATGTTTACACAGTTCTGCTATGAATGCTGGGTAGCTGAGATAAGGCTCATGTATACATTCTACACAGTCTCATGGCAAAGATTTGTGTTGTTCAAAAATGAATTATTAAAGACAAGAAAGTGCAAATATAAGTCAGAGTCTCACTCAAACAGGGTTGTAAATTGTTACCCAGCAAGTTGTGCAGTTTGTTGTGAAAAATATGTAGTCCCCTTTTCTACAAATCTGAAAAAAACTGAGGTCATTTTTCATCAGATGATCGCTTTAATAAGCAGAGATGGAACATACAAAGTAGTTTCTTTAGAAATTAGAAAGGGGATTGTGGAAATTGCGCGATAATTTGCAGCTAAACCGTGAGAACTCATGGCTAATTGTTTTCAAGATAATATAAGTTTTAGTTCCTTTTATTTGTTAGTTTCCCTTCACACAGAAAAGTTTTTGAGTGACCTGAATTTGCCTCCTGATGCCCATGGCGCCGTGTCGACGGCATGGCCTAAAGTCAGCACTGACATGCAGTGTGCTGTCTGTATGATAGCCATAATGTCAGCTGAAGAACTGGTGAAATGAGCCTGTAATCCTCCAACATTCATGCAGCTGAGGATGAGAGGATTTTAATCTGTGCTGCTCTGCTGTACTGCAGTACAAGCTGATTCTCTCTCTGTCTCTCTCTCTTTCTGTAGCCACTGCAGCACTTCAACTCCCATCTTCCCCTAAAGCAAACCTCTCCCGACTGATTATCATCCTCCATAACACACAGTCAGCATTTCTTAAACAGCTGAAACCATTAAGTTTTATATCACTTAATTATGAACGCCGTTCTGTTCCTGCGTGATTGGCATAATAAGATGCTCAGGTGATGTAGAGAGCAAGCTCAGTTTTAGCTCCGTGAATGTATAAGTTGAACGTATCAGCCCCACTGAGTTGACTGTGAAGTCAGCGGTAGGGGTTACTCAGGCTGAGCAGTCAGGTCCCTTTTCATCCATTTATCTTTAGAAGCGAAGATGATGGGTAGAATCTGAATTAACACAATTTGGTGGCACAATTAATGTTATATAGAGGATTTTTAGGGCTTCAAATAACAATTATAATCATAATTATTTTGTTGATTAATAATTTTGTCTCTGAAATAGTAAAGAAATGCCTGCAATTTCCAAGAGGCCAAGGAGGCATCATCATATAATCAGGTTACAATGATATATGAGAAAGTAAAGCCTCAATTCCTCACATTTAAGAAACTGGAACGAGCAAATGTTTGGCATTTTGCTTCTAAAATGACCAATACGATCATCAAAATAGTTACAGATTAATATTCTGTCGAACGACTATTTGTTTATTTGACCAACTTCAGCTTTAGCTTTAAAGATTTTTATCAAGTATCGTTAAATTCTTATGGAATCAGATCATGGACCCTGGCAGAAAAACATGGTGAAAAACATGCGTTTTTCATGATTGCAGTTTGAAAATAAATCACGAGTTTGATTATTTTGGGATTACATTGGCTGTAAATGTCAGGTTTTTTTCGACCACTTCAAATGTGTGGAAAGTAAGTTTCCGCTTCACTTTCCGTAGAACACACACAGAGTCTATCATCAAAAGATCACATTATACCAAAACGGAAATAGTAGCAATAAAAAAAAATTCATGAAAACTACCAGAGAAAAGGGGGGTCGTAAAAGAGATGATTAACTTTTAATGAGAAAGATAGAGCAGGATCTGACTGGCTTCTGTTTGGTTACAGTTGCTAATGAGTTTGAAATTAGCACATCTAGAGACCGGAAGTTAATTTCAAATCAGAGTTAAAGTAACTTAGAATTATTTGTTTTCCTTCTCATTTTTCTGCCTGTAGATCAGAAATGTTGAGACCAACCAGTGCGTGGACAACATGGGGAGAAAGGAGAACGAGAAAGTTGGCTTTTTCAACTGTCACGGCATGGGTGGAAACCAGGTGATGAATATGTATTGTTTGTGGTCTGGATTCTGCTTTTAAACTATGTGCACACAATGTGCTATGAACACATGCTTTTAGAAGCATTTCTTTTGTCAGTGGAATGTAGAACAAATCTCTTTTAGATTAACATTAAACAAGCCGAGCCTTTGATACTTCTTTATCCTGGATACATGAGCTTTAGGATTTTGCCTTCGCTCGAAAGCTTGAGCTCAATCAGGTTGGATGCAAAGTGTGTGTGAATTGCCAACTTTTTTAGTCAATCCACGGATTTTCAATTTAAATGCAAGTTGGGGGTTTTTGCCAAGTTTTTTTTTTTGTCATCGAAAGTCCTTTGTTGATTTGGCTCCATGCTGTGGGTCATTGTGAAGTGCCAAGAATTTGATTGTACTTTGTTCTCCTCGTTATGGGACATTGTGTGTCGCTGCACTACACGAGACACAATCTCAATGTAACCTTGAGATAACAGGAAAACATGGTAAAGGGGATAGATAGCACTAAAGCTCTACTCATTTTAGACAGCACATAACATCTAAATTGGGCTTGGCACCACACAAACCATGAGGGCTGTAAATCTAAATAAAATCACTAATAAGTATGTACAACTCATTCCCATATCCTCTCATCAAAGACACGTTGCAGCACATTGATTATACACACTTTTAGCGATGATGTTGATGCTTCATCTTCTGAGAGAGACATCTGGTTTTCCAGGTGTTCTCTTACACGGCGGATAAAGAAATTAGGACGGACGACCTCTGTCTGGATGTCTCCCGCCTCAACGGACCCGTCGTCATGCTTAAGTGTCACCACATGAAGGGCAATCAGATGTTCGAGTACGACGCCGAGGTAGGATTCATATTCCCCGTAGCAGCCAAATAATCCTGCTGTTGCAGACGGCCATTCTCTGCTTCCTTGATGCCTGATGCTTTGAAAAATGACTTTGATGAAATGCTGATTGATTGATTTGTTGTTTGTGCCATTGGGGAGGATTTGGGTAGTACTGCTTTGCTGCCACCAGATGGTGCTGTGTGCCAGTTTCTTTTAGCTGCACAGAAGTTGTTTTCTCCACCCCAGCATCTGTGTCTCTCCTCTCATGTTCTCTCCTCTTTCACTTAGTATGTTGGCAAGTGGGAATATGATTTTGAGGTAAGCTGTTCAAGTCATTGCGACAGAATACTGCTCCATAGTTTGAGTCCTGTGATTCGAGTGTGGTGATTTACCCCAGATCTCCGTGTAAGTGTCAGTAGAGTAGATGATTTATGGTTTATCAATTTTTGGCAGAGGATTGAAGTTTAATCTTTGAAATGGATTTTGAGTCGGATGTTTTATTTAAAATTAATTCTATTTATTTATTCATTACCAAAAAGGTCAGCAAAGAAAATGCACTGCAGTACATGTATCTAAAACAAATGCAGTCTAACGCAACATTTCTGCTAGAATAAAATATTTATATACGGTATAATTATTTTTGAATCAACACCTCTTTTTTAGAGACGTGTTGATTCAACTGTATGGTCATTCTGGAGGGTGTATTCTGTGGTGCTCTTTCTGCCATTTAATCCAACACATAATTAAAATCACTTGGGTGTACAACATTTTAGAAACACCTGCCAGTTTGAAAAACAAACCTAATCCCAATGCATTCTGCAATGTCGTGTGGCACAGTACAGACCTTATGGCCTCTAAGATGCACTCTGGTAAGACACTACTGTATTTCCACAACATATAAATGTGTGAGTGACTCATTGTTTATTTATAGTAGCACCAACATGAAAACAAAGATTAGATGGCCGACAAAGCCAAAAAAACTGCATAGGTTCATTTTACTTAATAGTCCAGGTTATGCAAGCTGTAATATTCTTACAATGACATTATTCATTGAAACACAGAAACAGATGTCGCATAGAGACATTTTGAATCCCCGGCCTAGGACAACAACAATATTCTCCTCAAGCCCTGCTGACTCAGAACTCAAAGCTCATTATGGATTATACAACACAAAAAGGATCTTTTATATTAACAATTCATGTGTTTTCTTTTAAACCGCTGGGAGACGGTTAGAAAAGACTACTCTGAACACAGTGTTATCTCTCAGTGATTGAGATGTCCTATCGCTGACATGTAGATATGACAAGGAGAGGAAGCCGGGAGGCCTTTCCATCAAGCAGCGAACAAACCCAAGGAGAAATCTTTTCATTACACTTTGTTCTCTGGGTGCATTCTTAATATGGAAAACTGAATAATTCATAAACTAAGAGGACTGGACTCTGTTGTAAGCAACATTCGGGGTTTCACAGCTGACAGTGGCCAAGTTAATTTTAAGCCCAAGTGTGATGGACAGGGACCGAAACCTGGGTGACTACAGTCCCATTAACATTTCATCTGCTCATCAGTTTCACTTTCACAGGAATACCTGACTTCTCCATATTCCCGATGTAGTCATTCACAACTGTGACAGACAGCCTTACCTCTTCTTCACCTGCTCTACTGTTTCAGCCCAAAAATAATTATGTGTTCACTCTGCTTTGTCCAACGATCACAGGTGAATACACCAGTTAGAGGCAGTCAAAAGGATTCCCCTATTCTTACTCACACACAGAGTTTAAGTTCAAATGGGAAAATTGGCCGATTATCCAGCTCTGCTTTTTACTTTGGTACATGTGAAGTTTTGCGTTAGTGTAGACTAACAGTTTCATTCCTGTATTTTTAAACCAAATGAGAGCTGTCAGGTTGTGTCAGCCACAAAATAGGTCAGCTGCCAAAATGTAATACTTTGAATGCCAGCACTCTGACAGCACTGAGTTTATTAGAGACATATTATGAACAACAACAACAACTCTATACTAATATCGGCTTCACATAATATACGTAGAGATGGGTAAGATTCTCATGGTAACACCCTGCAAGCATTCTGTGCATTGATGATATAACGCCATTTTCGTTACATTTGGGTTGTCTTTATGCTATTTGCAAATCGGAAACTCATTATTGCAATCGCTCTGATGTGGTAACAACCAAAGCCACAGTTTGTATCAACCAACCAAACGAGGAAGCGAATACATTTCAGTCAAATCAAAACATTTGCTTATTGATTTTTTTGATAAATTGATAAAAACATCCGTAAGACAAAAAAATTACGTCAAAATCCGTACAGTACAAAAATGCTGTGCATTGCCTAATCATTTGTAGTATATGAAAAATATGTTTTAACTATTATTATCTGTATTGTACAGATATATAAATACATTGTTGTATTTTAAATGTGTTTTTATCAATTATTGATGTGGTAGTTGTCCCTGGTGAAATTTGGCTCAGTGTTAAGATATGTGGTTTCATACTGTGAACTTAAAGCCTAACTAAAAACTGTGTCTTTCATAAACGCTGACATGTGTGCAAGAATTAGGTCCAATTTAGGTCCAACTGTCATTGAAAAAAATAAATCACCTCTTATTAAACTGTAACAACCTGGCTGTGAAGAACAGATTTATTTAACAATAACTAATGACTCTTGGACTTACCTTCACTACCATCTGTCCCTTTCAATCCCGGCCCGCCGCAGAAGCACACCTTCCTCCACATGATCACCCAATCATGTCTGACCATCAGCCGCCTGGAGGACGGCACCTACGGCCCCACAGTGGAGCCCTGTAACAAAAGTCCCATGCAGGCCTGGATCCTCCACAACTACACGCGTCAGGAAGTGGCTAGACGCCTTTACTTCAGCCCCACTGATTATTTTCTCTGAGCTGTGGGGCCTGAGGTGAGCAGGTTAGCACAAATTAGGCTGAGAGCAGAAGGTGGTGGTCATTTTAGCTGCTCAGTAGTGATGTAGTTTGTCATGAGCATTGTTAGAAGTAGATTAGTTTGACCTGTTCGGCCTTCAGTAGGCACCTTTGTAGCTGTTTTTAGCTCTTTTTTTTCTTCTTTTTTTCTTGTTTTTGTCAGTGAGGGCTGATGAATGCAGAGCTTGTTGTTATGATGTTGATCTTTCAGGTATCAGTCAGAATGTGCATGCAAATTGTTTTAGGAAGCACTAAGTAGCTTTTACCGGTGACCTTTCAGGGGGAACGTATGAAGACGGGGGCAGAGGCACACGGAGCAATGACAAATGTTCCATCAAGATGGTTCCGTGTATAATATGCTATCTGCAAGACCTTTAGCCAGTCTTCATGCTAAATTAGATCTCATTTGACATTTATTTTCCAGCATAAATATTTTATTGTGATGTGAAAATCCACCGGCTGTCCCCTGGACTGGCTGCGTCTGGTGAATGATGCCCGAGATGCAGAAGGACGTGTTATTTTTAGCTGATTATCTACGTACAGGACTAATTGAAACGGGCTTACCATTGTTCGCAAGTTCTTTTGAAGTGATCCTTCATTGTGAACCTGCCTTTCATGGTCTTGGCCTCTCAGGCCACTCTCCTATTGGCCTGAAGCAGCTGTGTGCACTGTGTGCCATGTACATATTGTAAATCCAATGAATCCCAATTATCAGTGCTGTTCACCACTCGGCCTGCAGCTTATTTACATACTTTCATAAGGGACGTTTTTTTTTTGGGCTCAGTATTTCTGTCTATTTCAGTGTTGTTGCTTTTCTGCTTTTCCCAGTCTGTCAATTTCTCCATAGCCCATTCCGTTCTGCTGAGTTATATGCTGTTTGCCCCTCAGAGTCCTGTACCGTTGTGTCTCTCAAAAAACTAAAGAGCAATTTCACTGTAGCATGCCACAGTTTTTGTGTGCAAGCAGGGTAAATTGGGTAAGGAGCTCCCATGGCTGCTGGTGTGTGTCAGAGTTGCGGCAGGAGAGTGACCTGCTGTTAGATGGCCAGATTTGCTGTTCACACTCAGAGGTCCTCGTGGTATAGCCACCACCAGAGGAGAGCAAGTACACAAGAGCAGAGCAGCATTAGAGCAAATGAGGCTGTTGCCTGACTCTGCCTTGAGAAAAAAAGGAATCTGCTGCTTTTGTATTTCCCACAAAAAGAAAAGCAGCCCAGCCCTCTAGATCAGCAGAGTCAGCACAAGATCACGCCAAACAGGAACTCTTGTGCCTTTCAGCAAGTTCACTGCGCTTTCTTGGTGACAAAAGGATAATGTTCCTCAACCGGGACTTGCGGTTAGAAACCGTCCTCATTTAATTAGCCGGTCTCAGCTGTGCACACACTCAGCGACTTGCTCTGGAGACGCTAGTTGGTTTGCTCGGAGGCTGAGATGGGAGTTTTCTCAGCCCCAAAGGAGGCATGAAATAATTACGAGCAAAGGACAAGACCTCGCCATTTCCAGTATTTTTTATTAAATGTGGAATGGTTTTTCCACCTTCCACCGTTATACTCCTCTTCTGTCATCTCTGCCGCTAGAGCGGGTTTGGATCTTTGAATGAAATGAAATGAAAAAATACTGTTCTAATTATTGCCTAAGCCATGCAGGTTCTAATGATTGACAGATTAGATCTACCTCCAGTTCGGAGAGGCTCCATGTACGAATACGCCTTTAAAGAGAAGTACTTGCTGATTATACTGCTTCTCATTTACCAATTCTTTACCTAACAAGCTGCTGTTAAAAATAAAAAATGTTTTTATCTCTGTAGTCTTGAGCTAGCTCATTGTTTTTTTCTTTAGTTTTTTGGCAGGTGTTGTAAGGTCGAACATCACATGCTCTCTTTGTTCTTGTTCTGTTTGAACAAATGTGCCCTGTAGGGCGGTTCGCAAAGTGTACTTCAGGAAAGATGTGTGTGTTTGTGTGTGTGCACACACTTCTTTGTATCCAGGCAGAGAATGTCAGGCCCTTGTGTTTTATAGCTTAAGATCAAATATGGCCTGAGCGTTTCTGTGTGCTCATTAGTCTGAATATCCTCTGTCAACAGTCAAAGCACAATCTTGTTTTAATGAAGAAATATTCCTCCATCGCAAGATAAATACTGCTCATTTTTTAATGTTGCATGCATACTGTGTTTATAGATGCTCTTATGTGCACTGCTCTTTAGTTTGAAAATGACTCCCAAGATAACATGGTGCAGACAGGTGAAACTAAGGTTATCTCTTCTTTTGTGATACTTTATGTTGCGCTGTAAAGTCCAATAGCCAGTTTTTTTTAAAAACCTGGTAGATGTTATTATTTCCAAAAATTCACAACATGTTTTTATCGAACAAAATATTCAGCTTCAATCTACATTTGTTGTTTTTTAGCCTTTCAAAAACATTTCTACTGCTGTCTAAAACTGTCTGTTCTCCCGCTTGTCTCACACAAACAGAGGAACGCACTGACGCCTTATTTAAAAAAACTAAAACTTACTGATTAATTGCTTTATTCAAATTGAGGATTTTGATCAAAGATCATTGATCTGTTTCGAGCGATGTCATAGAATATGACAGACATTCAAAGTTTCATTTAAAACCCTCAATAGAAGCTCAATGTTAAAAAAAAATGATACAGTCATAGTCTTAGTAGCGTCTACAATTTTATTTTTAACATAATTTTCCCAGTTTATCTCTTGCCATTGTTTTCTTAATTAAGCAGCGTTTCTGCTTCTCCTTAAAAAACAACTTCAGCTTCTCCACTTCTCCTCTACTTCTCTGCATGGGATCATTAGGACGAGAGAAGCAACTCAAGTGAGCAGCAAAATTGCGGATGCGTGTTACTTCAGAGGCAATGAACACAAATGGTTAATCAAGGCCATTGAGAGCTCTCTTCCAGTTGTTAGTAGGGAGTGCTATCTCTGGAGCCTTTGTGGCAGATAGCCATAGATTTCTGTGGTACTTGCTCATGTGGTGCTTGAGTTCAGCTCATCACAACAGGTGAGTTTTTTCCAGTCTGGACATTAAGCTCTGTCTTCTGACTTTTCTGGTTTGTTTGATAGAAGAGTAAACAGACAGAAGGGAGACGGATGTTACTAATAACGTAAATAATGTCTGTGTTCTATTAAAGTTCTATTTTTTTAACCTTTTGTTTCGGTGAAATGAACATTATTAACAATGCGAGAAGCAGTGACTTCCCATCATTTCTGTTTTGCTAATAATTAAGTATATTAGCATCTTGGTCTGATATCTCTGGTTGGGCTTTTCAAGAGGTGGTTTGGACATTTGGCCTCCTCCTACTGTCCCACCACCTGACTGCACCTCTGCGTCCAATGTTTGCTGGCATTTTATCCCCGGATTAGGCTGCCAACACTTAACTAAAATTACAAACTAAAACACTGAGCCGGAAGCAACAGAAAACGGCCACAAGCTGCAGACTAAGGTGTCGCTTATCAGTTGTATCAGCGCCGCTAGCAAACCTTTTTCGTTACATCAACCCATTTGATCCAAAATAACCAAAATATTGCTTAGTGCAGCTAGTCTTATTTGTAAAACATTTTGATGCTTTTGATGGTCAGCAATCGTTCACAGAGAAAACCTGTAAAGTGGCCATGACAACAGTCTCCCCGCCAACAATAGCCTCAATTTTCCGAGCAACCTCTGTGCACGTTGTGTTCTATAAAGGGCAGGACTCTCGCTTTTTCTCAACTTGAACATCCTGCTCCATTGATGTGCTTATTGTTTTTTCTTGCTCCAGCTCCAGTTACTGAGTGCAACAAGCTCTGGCCATTTACTTGGGTCGAAAGGTATTTTTGTGAAATGTGGGAGATCAATATTTGGAAGTGCGTCTGTTAAGGTTCATCTCAGTCATCCAGGTGGATTCAATTTTCTCCAGAAGTACAGTCAATGAGGCAGATAGAGGGAAATTATAACTGAAAAGCGTCAGCAATAAATAAGTCTCAAAACAGACAATACATTGAAAGCATTCGTGTATGTTTGTACGTCAGTATGTGCCGTGTTTACATCTAATTGCCTGCGTCTTCATCCTTCCCTCTCCAGCGGCTCACCCTGCTGCATGTGAACAGCAACCAGTGTTTGGACATGCCGTCCGAGGAGGACAAGATGGTCCCCACCCTGAGAGACTGCAACGACAGCCGTGCTCAGCAGTGGCTGCTCCGTAACATGACCCTGAGCGTCTGATCCCTGGCCTCCACCTCTCTCCCCCACCGCTCTGTCCTCATCCTAATCAGCCCTGGCTCTCCACACCCTCGCCAGGTGGCTCTTCCCACAGCACACCTCTTCCTGTAACAGCCTGGCCAGTGAATATAAAGATCCGGGCAGCAGCGGCTTATCTTCCATTATGGAGGCGACTCCTTTTTCAGCTCGCCTCAGGCTTGATAGAAGCTGCACCTGCTCTTCAGGCGACATGACAAGCCGGGGCTTTGGGGACCTCGTCGTGTCCGAGCAGGGAGAACAATGTGTGAGGTCCGTGCATGGAGGACATTGAAATCAAAGCACTCTGCTGGCCGTGCATCCACTGCGCTGCTCAGACTGCCGCTTAGCTGCTTGCCAAACAATTAAACAGAAGTGCATCTATAACAAGAATATTGCCAGGCACGTCTCTGCAACGGTCTGCACTGTAAATGACCTTCATTGTGCTGCGTACCTGCAGTGCACTGGTGGCTGCTATAGGTACAATCTCAAAACAAGACAGCTCATCCTCTCTCCATATCAGTGTGTGAGTTACCTTCACATAACAGGAAGTGATGTTGTTAATGGAGCCCGACTAATACTGGATTTGTGAAGCTGATACCGATGTTGATATTTGAGCGTTAGACATGTCTGATAACCATACTGTATGTGCACTGATATTTGGTTTTAAAGTCAAACTGGAATTTGAAGCTCTCAATTTTTGTGCAAGGAAATGTAAACTATTAGGATATTTTATGACATTCTGTATATTTTTCCATTTTTTAAAAAGAGGATTAGACACTTTGCAGACATATTTGTAGGAACAGTGTCTAAGCTTGGAGCCTCTGGGTGGGAGTGTCAGCAGCTGGCAACTGACATTTTAGGGGCGGTGAGGCGCTGTCAATGTCCGTGATGCGCTGCTTACTGAGGAACGTCATAGTCGTTCTTTGTTTTTTTCAACAAGCTCACATAATGTTGACTATTTACCTGATTCAAGCCGCCTGTAAGACCCATTTCTTTTGTTTTTTAGAAACTAAATAAGTACAGAAGGGTCAAGACAAAAACAAATAATGTATGTAAAATTGAATTGTTATTTCAGGTTGACTTTTAACTAAACAAATAACATAACAAATGTCTTATAAGGATTCCTTAAATTCGGTCATTAAAGAACATAAACAAAGCAAGGTTTAATTAGCAGTACTCTGTGAGAGAAACTATGTAAATGACACACAATCTAACTTTAAAGTAAGGAATCTCTGTCTGAATCTACTTATGTGTGTGTGTGTCCGCTGCTGCATATCTCGAGAACCATCCATCCGGTCTACTTCAAACTTGGCGTGTGTATTGCTGGACCCAAGGACGTGCAGTGTTGAAGTTGGTACAATTTGGAAATGTGACAAGGTCAATATTAATAAGCTTTGAATAAACAAGTGGTTTACAGCCCGCAGCTCATTGACTGCAGTTCACTTTTGCTGCTAAATGCTGGATTTACTCTGAACTGAAATCGTATTCACTTCCCTGGAGTCAACGCGCAATGAGCGTTCTTGAAAACGCTGCAAGCAGCGAGCAACACCAAACAATCGTCCCGCTCTAAACGACCGCTGCACTAGTTTCTAAAATACCTCAAAACATATCTTTGCCGCTTCTGTACCGCAGTTTACATACAGGCAGATAATTCGATATCTGTGATAAGCTAATATCGGACAATTTATTGGTCGGGCTCCAGTTGTTACGGTGGATTTCTTAAAATGTTTGGAAAATAATATTAACCTGAAGATTTGAAGCCATCGTCTAAAACACATTGGAAGAGTGCAGCTATCAAATCCAAACAGATTAGAGAAACAAGAATTACAGTATGTCAAATTGAGAAAGCTCTTTGGAGGTTTTTTAAGAACAGGTTTTTTTTTTGTGGAAGGAAAGAAGCGGCTGCGGGAAAAGAAGTAGCAAGTAATCAAGACTCTTCTTTGAGTAGATACAATTCATTTTGAGTGAATGTAAGAGTTTTCCCCGAAATGATAACAACTGTGTTCTGAAATGTTGCACTGTGTTATCATGACTAAAGTATCTGATTCCTGCTACCGATATCTTGAGAAATCATGATGTCTTGGAACAGAATAGTTACGTGTGCCTTTAGAAAGTTGTTTTTTGTTTGATTTATTTTGGTGTTGAAAAAGAAGAATGGTACATTTTTTTTTCCATTTTGAGTTAAAAAAACAACAACTGAAACTGCATATTGATATTCAATAATTGTCATATCTCATGAATATGTCGCTGTCATATTAATGCTTGATCAAACATTTAGTTACGGTAAAGTCGGTATATCAACACTCACCCATCACACATGCAAATGTGACTGGTCACTACATTGTTGATCAGGCAACCGATGTTGTTGTACATACTGCTGTTAACATGTTTCTATCACCATTGTTGTTGTTGTTGTTGTACATACAGAACCAATTATTTTTCTAAGATGCTGTAAAACTTGAACACTCCTGAATGGTAAAAAGATCACGAGGTAATGCATTGTTTTATTTGGAGTCGTGGTAATAAAAAACAGTGCTTACCTTGGATTTTGAAATTGCGGTGTGTTTTGGAAATCATCAGCGGCCCCACGAAACCAATTCTCCGCCCGTCATAAGGACCTCAGGCGAGAGCATACATGAGGGAGCAACTATGGGGGAAATACTATCAATGCTGCTTGAATACTGAATCTGGCTTGGCATTCAGACTAAAATTCAATCAACTCTTTCATGTTACGCACACACATTTATTGTTTTTCATTATCCTAAAGTGCATGGTGTTGAAATAGGAATGTAATATTTCAATGTACTGGTTGCAAAGTGATGTTACCTGTTTGTACCTTTTTTGTAGAAAAAAAAACAAACTTCGACTGCAAACACATCACACTAACACATCAGTTGTTTAATAAACCTTGTTCTTGAAGCTTTTAAGACCCCTGTACATCTCATTACCAGGCTTTACTGTGTGGGCTTTTAAAGGTGGGAAACTGCAGCCTCAGTACAGCAGTGTGAAGAACCACATTGTGACGGGTGCCTCCTTCCTCTTTGTCCAGTATCCTCAAAAGCGCCTGCCATTGTCAGCTGCTGAAGGTACTTCTTCACACAGCGCGTTATTCTGTATGTAAGCGAGGAAGGCTCGACCTTTCAGGTGACTCTGGCTTTGTTCAAATCTGAAAGGCAGAATTCCTTTTCCTTAATGGGACACAAAATAAATAGTGCTATTGAGTCAATTGTGGGGAGCAGGGAAGATCCAAATTACACTTATTATTGATGGATTCCTCACTATTTTGATCAATTGATTAATGATTTATTCTGTAAAATGTTGTTTTACAAGGTTTTTGCAGACTCACACACATCTGAAGCTGCAAATCATAACTGGTTAACTTAGCTTAGCACAAAGACTGGAAACGAGGGTTAACAGCTAACCTGTTGTAAGGTAGCAAATATTATTATATTAGCACCTCTAAAGATCACTAATTAACACATTTTGTGTGAAAGTGTGAAAACAACACCATCTAGTCTTTTTGTTGAGCTAAGCTAATCAGCTTCTTCTTTGCACCTTCAAAATATTTCCTAAAATGTCCAACTAATTTGACATTTAATCAACTAATCATTTTAACACTACAATATTTTAAAATGATCATGGTGTTATTTTATGATATTATAAAAGTTGATTTGTTTATGGTAATGATTAATAAATGCAGAAAATTAGTTTGCAGTCAGGACACAGAGAAAAGTATTCCCTTTTTGATAACTCTTAACTCACTGCATATATATTGCTTCTATTCATTTCCCTCACTTAGGCTTTAAAAATATATTTGTAAACCTCTCCAAGGTAGCCATTACAGAGGTATTAATAGTTGTTGTTGTGGCGCTGACAACACATCAGCGCCTCACCACACTCTCAGCAGGGGCCCTGTGAGGACCAACTGTGGTTTCAGACAGTCTCACACCTGTAGCAAGCCAAACCCAGGCTGGTTAACTGGGCCTGTGAGGATAAGATAGTGGGTCTGTGGCTGGGCCAGGGGAGTCCATTAAGGGGTAAGATTCTTTAAAACAACAGCCCTAATGGAGGCCTTATCTGTGGGTATCTGTGGCTCACTGTGGCTCTCGGCGGTAGTGCACGATCAGAGCTTCTCACCACGGAGGTGGTATAGTTCTACAGAAAAATACAAAGCATGGGCTCAGGAAAAGTATAATTCTGGTTACGTCTTTATTAATCTTTAAAGAAATACCCCGGGTCTCCAGAGATTAAGAACCATAATACATGCTGTTTAATTCCTCCATTCATTTTTCAGTAAAGCCTTTAAGTTATTCCTCAAACTATTTGTTTTATCAGTTTTATAGTGTTTCTGTTGTTTTTCTCCAAAACATTCATAGGGTATTGGGATACCTGAGGTATAAAAGAGAATCTACTGTAGGCTATTTATGTTTTTAATGATTAGTTTTACTTTTCCCTCTGAAAGTGGAGTAGAAGTATGAAGTAGCATACAATTGAAATACTCAAGTACAAGAACCTAACAATTGTACAGTACTTTAGTAAAATGTTCTTAGTTACTCTCCACCATTGACTGCAATGTGTGTCTGGTTCACTGCAGCAGAGCCACTCTCTGACAGTTACTGAAAATGAAGATAATCTGAAAGTATAGCTGATGATGAGAATAATATCTTCAATCAGTCAGATCATTCAAAAGCAGAATTGGGGTATGAGTACAGCAAAGCTACCTCAGAGGACATTTGCAAAGTGGACCACTGCAGGCATACAGCCATGTTGTCATGACCACAAGACAATGACTGTGATTTGTGCTGACTAATTTGTGTTTGGTAAATGCCAGTAATTTAGTAGAAACAGAAGCCTCTGGGTATCTGTGAGTATAATGTGATTGTTTGGAAAACATGTATTTTAGGTTGAATCTAGGCAATGTGAAAACACCCTGCTGTTATACACCTCAAACAAAAGCTCACACTTATACCTATTTTGCTATAATGCTCTTATCCAGTGCAACTTTCAAGAGCCTTTTTGGTTATGTGATTGTCTCTCTAACCTGTTTCCATTAGACCATCGTGACAAGAACACTTTCGTGCCTCGACTTCAAATCCAATGCTGTACATTTTCCATCCTATTTCTCCAAGTGTCTCTGGTCTGCATGTCCCCCGATGCTCGACATATGGGGTTCCATCAACTAAGTGAATCCAGTAATAGGTAGCGGCAGACTGGGGGGAAGAGAGAGGGGGATGATCAACCCTCTGGATTTGCTTTTTTCTTCTCACTTGAGACCAGAGGAGAAATCCTGCACTTAATTGTTCAGGGGACATGAAGTTCCAGAGCGCCTGCATTGAATAGCAGCTTTAATTAGACATAGTTTGAGGCCAGTATCTCAGTGGGGGTCAGATCTACTGCCATAAGAGGCATACACCCACACACTCACTCACACAGAATCACGTAGTGTACCTGTTTTTAAATGTGCAGCGCCAGCCTAGGGATTCAACCAAGAAGTTTCTGATGTATGCTTGCAATTTCTTGTGTAATTTTTATTGATTCGCAGGGGAGAAAGTGCCTTTAACAAGCTTCTTCTATGTGATAATCTCCTTTTAGCGACCAAAGCAGTGATTAGGAGGAGGGGCCCTGCTGCTTTCAGCAGTAATTGTATAGCAATCAATCATCGATCTCCAGGAGCTGCTCCACAAAACGCTCCTGTTTGGATGCTATTTTTGACCACAGCGACAACTAATAAGGTCTTTGCTTCAGCAGTGGAAAGAAAAACCAACAGCCCACACCAGAACAATATTTTTTAAGTGCACCTATTAAGGATTGTGTCTAGAATAATTCCTCATCTGACATGACTATATGTGGCTGTATCATTGTCATTGTCAGATGCTACTTTGTCTCCAGTGAGAGTTCAGTTTGTGGTTAAACAGCTGTAATGTCCTTTGATTACCACACGATGCTGACAATCTCATATGTCCCTTGGAGGCTCCATATTTTGACCCAATTGCTGTACCCCGTGGAATCACTGGTTTAGAGATGCTGCTCTTCTTATCCACCACATGGCTTCACGTCTGTTAGTGCTCCAGCACCCTCCTGTTAAAACCTAATCTTTGCGGGCAGAACATTGTAGTGCATGTCTTTCATGGGAAGGAGATTGTTTGTTTAAAATTCAAAAATCAATATTGTAGCGGCAAGAGAAATTTTAGGGAGGAAGTTGTGCATTTGTGTGTGTGTGTGTGGGGGGGGGGGGGCAGATCCATCAAAGCATCATCAAAGCTGAGGCGGTTTCCCTGCTCTGCCTCTGATTGTGGAGATTATAAAGGAAGATGGAAAATTACAGAAGATTGTCTGAAGTGATTGGCTGATTTTCTCGAAGGATGACCTCAAGTGCTATCTGAGCTGATTCGGAGAGGAGGACAAATGCATCTGGTGTCCTACATTGGTCTGATTAGATTAATAAATCAATCACATCCCCACCCACCCATCAGGTTTTGCCCGGGCTATTTTTATGAAATGGGTTACAGAGGATCATCAAAGTATTTCTTATCATTAACGAACAGAAGTTTGTCATGTGCTGGTGCAAGAGGGGCCAACAACAGACATTACACTGGTCAATAGTTGTGATGGAAGATGGTGTTTCGTTGTGAAAAAAGCAGTCGTTTTCTGAGAATGATGCTAAAAAAACTTTTTTCTTTGTAGAAGCAAAATGTACAGCTCTTCCAAATCCAACCTCTATTAGATAAGAACTAATCTGCATATTCCAATTTAGTGCACAGTGTTACACATCAGCTGCCTCCTGGTGTGTGACAAGAACAAGCCCGGACCGTAACCTCTTTCTTGTATTTAGCTGTCATTGACAAATCCGAGCACAATTAGAAAAGTGTTTCTGTGGGGTTGGGTGTGTTTGAATCATTGTTAAAATAAGGGTTTCTATACACTCCCTTGTGCCTGGTCATACAAACATGTTATATTGTGTAATAGTCTCTGTGGCTGAACTTAATCCACCTGAACCTGAACTTAATCCACATAGAAATGGGATCTTGTGATTTTGAAACACATAAAAATAGCAAAGAAAAAAGAATTGTGAGTGACGATAATCCATTTCGGTAACCATGTCTGTTACAAACATTTTACTGTAGTATCACTCAAAGGCCCTGAAAAAACAATGTTTTCTGAATCAATTTATTATTATACGTGAGCACTCAATTTTCAGTAATCTGCACCAATCTGGATTTAGCAACATTTGAATCTGAATTGGTGGATTGTTTGGTCACTGTCATCACATACACACATGAAGCATCAATTAGCAAATTACCTATGATTTTTAAGTTTAAGTCTTAATAAATAAGACCTATAAATGTTTGTTTTAAACTTTGTTGCATATTCAGTCATGAATATTTATAGAGAAATATTTTGATGTGAAGTTTTCAGGGGCTTTAAAACTCAAGAACACTAGACTGTAATGCAGACATGTTGTGACTCAACACCCACTGTATCCTGAAATGAATTGCTTTGTCTAAATGTGCATACAGGACAGATACTTTGCAAAGAGTTGTGGAGGAAACTTTTGTTTCAATGAGTATATCTGTGAAAAACAGCAATTAAAAAAATTTGAGCTGGTGACGACGGGCTGATGTTGGTCAGTCCAAACTAATAGCCTTGTTTTTGCTCCGCACATATGTGAGTAGCCTTTTCCTCCTAATGAGAGCCAGAATGCATGGTGGATGACCCGTGTCCCCCTGCACTCATTATAAAAGTCCTGCAAAAGCTGTAGCTAACGTTCACCTGGCAATTATGACGGCCTGGTGACTGATGGGGAAATCTTTTCCTGTCTGTCTCCCTCAAAGGGGGCTGAGCCACAGAGCCTAGCAGACAACACTTGGAGGCACATCAACGTTGCACTGCGCTGCCATGCAATCGGTCATTTGGAAACGGTTATGTCAGGCCTTAGTGCTGTTTTTAGAAGCTACCATTTGTACAGTAGGGCACTCTGAGCTCAGACTGAACGTGGAATATCATGCGGTAAACCACAGGGAGTTGCTGGATAATAGGAGAGGTAGATTTCGCTTGGAACCAGACTGACTTTACAGCATATTGATTCCTGTGAGCTGAAAAACTGGATCCTACAATGGTTAAAGATTAAAGGAAACAACCTGCTGTAGAAATATACAGTATATCTTGACATATAAAAGATCAACGGATGTTGCATGACATGACAACAGAGTGTAAAAAAGAGCTATGCTTCATATTCACATGGAGTTTTGTGTGGTGCAAGTAACCGTATCTAGCGGATGACTTATGAGCTTGATTCAGAAGTAAGGAGGTTTAATTGAAAGAGTTTTTCATACATTTATCTACTGAGATGTACTCTTTCTCAAGTGAAAATGACCAAAATTTATCCCCAAACTGCTTCGCTGCTGTCTCCTTGTCTCTAGCTAAAACTGTCTGCCATAAAATAGATAAATAAATAAAATTGACACGTAAATTTCAAAGCTGCAGTCATCAGTGACTGTTTAATTAAAAGGTAATTGTGCTTTTAACAGGGAGAAATTTTGCCAAAACATGCTGATTTAGTGCAACACACAACAGCAGGATATCAAGGGGAAAAGGAAAGAGAAAGGTAGACGGGCTGAGGGTGCTAAAATGTATGTGAGAGAGGTGGTGGTATGTTGTTCGTCCTGCCTCATGTGTGTTTGAGAGACAGCGTGTAAGCCTGGGTAACTATGGTGTGGGTGTATTCCTCTGTGGCCATGATCTTGGTAATGCGATGAGTGAATTATGAGCAGTGCATCCAGGTTGGTTGCAGCACTTTGTCCCCCCTGAGATCTAATACAGTTTGCTGTGAGTGTCAGCAGCTTTCCCGCAGAACGTGTCACTCTGCTGTGATCTCTTGTGTTCACTGGATAAAGCGGGTGCAGTCACCCATGGGATGGAGGAGGGGTCACGGGTGACCCAGAAGAACAACCGGTAAACAAGGCGCATTTGTAAATGTCCACTACAGATGCAGGACATGTTTTTCATTACATTACCATGAACTGCATATACAGTATATTGGAGAGGAAGTTAGGTGAACAATGGAAATATTTGTACACCAGGATGCTTCGTGGCAGTGTCTAATATAGAGATAAAGCTGTGAAATACTGCTATTTTATTTTCCCCATTTTTATAATCATATAAACCAAATTTGGTAATGATATAAAGAGCCAGCATCCTGTTTATTCTCTTGGTAAAGGCTAAACGTGGCGTTTAGTGGGATTATTTGAAAGTTATCATGACATCTTGGCTGCAGTTTCACATATTTGATCACTCGAAAAAAAAACTGTCAAATCAGGCGAACCCTCTTCCCTCCTCCTCCAAATGATCTGTCTTTGTAGTACCACTAGGCAACAGTGAGTGCATCACTGGAGCTGTTCAAGTGCGCAGGAGCCGCGCAGGGAAATCGACGGGAAAAAGGGATCTAAGAGGCCAAAAGAGCGTCTGGTGGATCTCTACCGCTGAACCATGAGAATCCAGTCGACATTTCTCTAAGAGAAGGGAATAGGTGCCCGAAAAGAGCCTGTTAATCAGCGTCGATGCGCGCAGCCAAAAATGACGACAGTGGGACAGTGATTTTCTTCCTCCATCTCGTCATTTTTTTACACTCAGATGCTTGGATGCAACTCATCTCATATGTATACAGATTACAAAGGAAGGGCTGGAAACCGAATCATCTCCAACACAGACGCAAGTGCGCACAGAGACGTTGCATCCTGGAAACCGCTTCCAACGACTAATTACGCGGAGATATTGGTGTTTTTTCGGCCGTGGAAGGATTTTGAACTTTCGTATGAAAACTTACTCTGTGAGTACAGTTCTGAACAGGTCGATATAGCCCCAACCTTCAGGGGCGATGAGTAATCCACAACGCAGCAACTGAGAAACTGTAAAAGCCTGGACTGTGACTGGTGCGTTTGGATACCTTATCCCGTGGGTCGCTTATTTCTTTCATATGGCTTCCATCTTCGGGGTTTGTAATCTCCTCTTCCATTATTGACATTTCATGGCTGTAGAGTGTAGCAACAGTAGCGTGTGGCGAAAGAGGACGGTGCAAGACTAACTGGGGCGAAGACAGTACACTTTTATTGTCTTATTTTCAAAGAGGAGACATTGCGCACGGGCATCAACGACTGCAGCAACTACAACCCAGACTTTTTTTTATTTCACTGAATCCTTTGTTATTTCTTTCGCTGCTGTCATCGTAGTATGTCTGCACTTCGAAAGAAATTTGGGGACGATTATCAGGTAGTGACCACCTCATCTAGCGGGTCTGGATTCAACCAGCCTCCCCCAGAGAAAAAGAGGAAGAGGCAGCGGTTCGTGGACAAGAACGGGCGATGTAACGTCCAGCATGGGAACCTGGGTGGTGAAACCAGTAGATATCTCTCAGACTTATTCACAACACTAGTAGATTTGAAATGGCGCTGGAATCTATTTATTTTCATCCTCACCTACACAGTCGCTTGGCTCTTCATGGCCTCTATGTGGTGGTGCATCGCATACATCAGAGGAGACCTCAACAGAGTCCACAATGACAAGTACACTCCATGTGTGGCCAATGTCTATAACTTTCCCTCAGCCTTTCTCTTCTTCATAGAGACCGAGGCCACTATAGGATATGGTTACAGATACATCACAGACAAATGCCCCGAGGGGATCATTCTCTTTCTTTTCCAGTCGATCCTCGGATCAATTGTCGATGCCTTCTTGATCGGCTGCATGTTCATCAAGATGTCTCAGCCCAAGAAAAGGGCCGAGACGTTAATGTTCAGTGAACACGCGGTGATTTCTATGCGAGATGGAAAACTAACTCTCATGTTCAGGGTCGGCAACCTGCGTAATAGCCATATGGTCTCTGCACAGATCCGCTGCAAATTGCTGAAAGTAAGTGATGCTACTTTTAGTCGGGATGCATTGACTGTTTTAGTTCTATTCCCTTTGTGTATCATGGCTCAGTCCAAGTGCATTTTCTTAGGTAACTGATGCTGAAAGGCCTACACACTGACATATTCAAGCCCACTCTTAACATTAAGCCATGACTACAATGTTGAAAAATAAATACAAATAGACCATAAATCACCAAGACATATTTTCCAAAACTGATGGGGGAAATCTGTCAAGTTTGTCAAGAGGCCTTCCTGTCCCTACATCAGAACTTGAGAAGAACACGTTCATATGCCAACTGTTTTAAAATGGTAATGTGTTACAACTTGTATAAATGTGCTGCTGTCCCTTATTAGGAGAACATCATCTATGGATTGCCATGCTGTCCACCTCCTGGCTTCACAAAAGTCCTTAGTAAATGTATATACAAACTTTGAAATGCTCTACAATATTTATGTAATAGGAATAGAGTAATAATATAGGGAATCAAATGCAGGCTCCCAAAAAGTTTAAGGTAAGTGTAAACTCAACGCCCACTGTAACCTTATCCATCTAAATTATTAAAACAGTTCGATAAATTCTAATTCCATGTGCTGACACAGCAGGTGTAGGCAGAAAAATCCAGAGAAAACAATCAATTTAAAGCAGTGGATTTGATTCAGTTGTGTCAAATATGACACATTTTAAGTCCCAGTGGTACATCAAACCACATTCTAATTTGGATATTCTTGACAATGTCAATTAAGAAAATTATAGCATTTTTTTCTGATACGCTGATAAGCTCTGATTGCATATACATGTGAAAAGCTCCAACAAAAGCTCTGATGTGCTGTAGATACGTCTCTCTTACCCCTTCCTTCCCCCACTCAACATCTCTGTCTCTGTCTCATCCTGTACGCTTCCTTAGTCTCGCCAGACGCCCGAGGGCGAGTTTCTTCCGCTGGATCAGTTGGAGCTGGACGTGGGTTTCAGTACCGGGGCAGACCAGCTCTTCCTCGTCTCACCACTCACGATCTGCCATGTGATTGACACCAAAAGCCCCTTCTATGACCTCTCCCAGAGGTCCATGCAAACAGAGCAGTTTGAAATTGTGGTGATACTGGAAGGAATAGTAGAGACTACAGGTGAGTAAAAGCAAACATGCATTATATAGGCCTGCTGTTAAACATTCAGAGCTTGTTTTGCTGCATGTTATGGCTGCAGGCTACATGTACAGTAGCTGAAGATGTTGTGTTGTCTTTACAATGTTTTTAAGTGATGCAATATCGATTTCTCCAAAAAATCTCATGGATCATTTTGACATCATAGGTGTTAATACATCCAAATGGACACACTATTGACCGTTTTATTGCATTTTATTGATTTTTGCTTCTGTGGCACACAGTAATAGCAGTGGTGAACATTATACATCGTAGATGATCCATTTAATGTTGCAGGCATGGAGTGAACCAGTTTTTAATCCATGCATTAAAACACCTTCAGGGTTTTGGGGGAAGTTGAGCCAAGATTTAAGCCCCATGAGAGCTGTGGAACTATTTCAAACTCCAGCAGGGTCAATGTTAGGCTATATACATTACATTACAGTCATTTAGCAGACCCTTTTATTCAAAGCGACTTACAATTCAGATTCTATCACATTTCTACACCGTGGGCACAGCTACGGGAGCAATTGTTTGGGGTTAAGTATCTTGCTCAAGGACACATCGTCATGCGACTAGCGGAGCCTGGGATAGAACCAGCGACTCTCTGATTGAAGGACGATCCTGCTCTCCACTTAGCCACAGTCGCCCACTGTATATACATTTTCTTTTTCTCATCTGGAACAAATTCCATTCCTTTGTGGCCGTGCAGCACTTACCTCGTGGCTGCTTTTCTCTGAGGGGATAATAATTTGCTTTCTCAGGTCCCTTTGGAATTAGGGAATTCCATTTCCACAAGATGAGTAATGCCCCGAGTAAAATTCTCCACTGTGGTCATTTTGAATTCAACCGTTTATTTGACACGGCTGAATATAGTGTGGGGAGAGCTCCTTTAGGATTATGGAGTGAACAGAGGAGCAGATGTAATATGTTGGTTCAGAGAAAACAGCATGTGGAGATGTGACAGGGAGACCGACGCAGCAGATCACAATTAGCAAAGATCTTCAGTTCCTAATAGATAGTTTCAATCATTTAATGCAGTTTCATTTAATTAATTCTGCAGTTCAGATGTAACTTAAGTAAAGATTCTTCAGTCTATGACTGAAGCATTTATGTCAATTTGATGAGATTTGACATATTCTCCAGCATGGTGCATATAGATGTTAGTGTACTACAATGTGGAGTATGAGTACAGTTTGGGTTTAGTGTTGGATATGTCCAACATAAATTGGTCTGCTCCCTGTTTAAACACCTGATGTTTCTTTATTTGTTTCTTCTTTCTCTCAGTTGATTATCTATTAAACATGTAGTAATTGTAAAATTGCTGTTGTGTACAGGTTGCTTTGGTTTCTAGAGTATGGAATTATTCATTGTGGCGATGTGACTGAATTATTATTGATATATTAGCGGGTATTTTTAGTATGACACTGACTGTCACAGAAGCACGTGTCCTCGTATTCATTATTATAGTCACAATCTCAGTTTCGATTGAACTGGGTGGTTCGGGAATGTTATGCTCCCGTTTTTTACGTCACAGAGATTTCTGCATGGAGGAGCAGTTTGTGGTTATGTGAAGTCAGTGGAAAGGGCTGATGTGAAAACAATCTATGGTTAAAAATTGATGTACAGTGAAAGTCTAAATCCTCAGACGCTTTCATTCCTGGCCAATGTAACTCTGTTTCCATGGCAACCTCTCCTTGAGTATTCAGGATTGCAGCACTGCACCTAAACTTAGTTTTTTTAATTTTTTTATTCCTATGCTATAGGAATCATAACACAATTTCAGTAATAAAACAGGCAAACATGCAATGCTGAACATTAAATTAAATTTCTTTGTTGACAACACGGCGTGGTATTACGGAGGATCTCTTCTGAAATATGAAAAGCACGCGGAGGCGTTACTGTGCCAAGAAGTGCTTGCCAGAACAGGTGTTACAGCAGAGACAGAATAAGATGAAATATTTATGAGGCTTGGTGTTTACTAGTGAAGAACCTGCCCAACTCCCCAGATCTAGGTTGTTGTTGTTGTTGTTTTTGTTATGTGTGCAAAACCGTTGTCTGGAACACAAGTTGAAGTTTTTCACTACAGATTAAAGCTACACAATCATTGTCTCTGTGTCCTTCCTACTAGATAATAACAAACAACAGTGTACCCTTTTTGACACAGTAACCTTTTGTTCTGCATTTATTATATCTAATATTTTGGATTGACTGAAGTTTTCTTTATGCACAAGTAAAGAGAAAAATGTGTGTATCTTGGATCAGCGCACGTATAGAATGGTTCCATTTTGCTGTGGCCTCTACATTATATAAAAAGACATGAGATATTTCTTATTCCCTTTGAAGAGGAGCCCGATGTGTTTTTGATCACCACCTAAGTAAGACACACCATCCAAATGAGACATGTATGTCTGGTAGCAGCAGATTTTCTTCTGGACTAATGACAGTTGTGGCTTTGTGGTATCGCGTCTGGTTTTCTTACGGAAGATGTTGTGCTGCTGTGGATGAATTGGCTTTACATCACATTGCAATTAATGTACTGTACTGCTCTGTACTGTAGATGCCATCTGAATGCTTGTCCTGCAAAAAAGACGATAGCTGTAAGAAAGAAAAGCACAAACAAGAAGTCTGTAGTAACACATTTTGATTGAGTTAACAGCAATAACAGGGATAATGTCTGACACAATAACAATCAATAAAAGCAACACAAACCACATCACTCCCCAACAAGTATAGAGTTACAGTGTCATTGGCTACAGAGCAAATATCCATGTAAGGCTCTGTGTGTGAGCGCGTCATCCCCTTGTTGCTTTGTTAATGTGAATCTCAGCACAATAACACCAAGCTCAGGTACTCCTGCATTATTTGTGCATTGCAGGCATTGATTTTTGTTTGGATAACAAAAGAGGAATTGAACACGGCCAGAGTGAATAACAAGTAGTGACTGCAGCCTGGTAAAAAATGATGATCAATACAATTAATAAAATAAACTTTAACATTTTGTGACAAAAATAATTACCTACTAAATTTTATGGTTGGACAATACGTTTCTACATTCTCACAGAGTCCGCAGTGCAGTAACTTCTGCTCACTTGTAGTATGGTGGAGTAGTAACATTACATAAATGTACCACTCATACCATAGAAAAACACGTTCAAATAAAAAATGTTGAGCAAAAGTCGGGGTAATGAGTAATACAGGTAATTCAAAACACTGTGTAACTCTGTAACAAGTGGCCACGGGCTTTTTTTTCTTGTCATGAAAAGGAAAGAAAAGAGAAGCAAAAGAAAAGCACAGGTGTTACATGTCAGTGTCAGTATCCAGTCCGTCTCAGCTGCTCGATCTGTGCTGCGTATGTTCCGTTCTACTCTGTATGCCTTGCTGGAAGACCTGCCCCCACTCTGCCTCTGATTGCCTACTGGCTGCTAAACGCTAACGCTAACTTTGTCCCGTAGTTCGAAGGTTCACTTTGTCTGAAGTATTTTATTTTATTCTTTTTTTAAACTATTGTCTGCTTTTTTAAAATTCCCCGGTGAGAAATAAACTGTGTAGATTTTGAATATTTGCAAATATTTGCAAATCAACTAAAATTGATGGTGAATTGTAAAATTGTCCTGATGTTATCGGAGTCATAAAGCTCAAAAAATTGGTTTGAGGCGAAGCTAACACCTGCAGGGGTTGATTGCTAGCCAGCGGGCTAGTCAGGCCCACAGACCCTGCTGTGTGGTTCTATTGCGGAGGAGCAGAGCACAGTGGGGCTAATCATAATAAATATTAATATTATCAATAATATCAATTTTTTTTAAAACTGACAATATTCAAAATCTACAAAGTTTATTTCTCGCCTCAACAATGATCAGAAGTGAATTTATTCTTAAATAATAAATGTAAATTGTAAATAATAAAGAAATAGCCTAACGAACTATTGGAACAAAACGTGATCTCCCGTGGCCTGTCTAGTTCTTTGAAGGGTTGGTTAGCATCATACATAGTTAACGTTAATGTTTAGTAGCCTGTAGCCAATCAAAGTCAGAGTAGGGGAGGGGAGGCTCTTCCAACACCGGATACTGGGTATGCTCTCCCGTGCATGTGCAGAATGGATTGGGCAGCTGGGAAGAATCGGGCACTGAAATCACTAATGACATTAACCATGACTCAGTTCTATTCTAGCATCTCAGGAAGCTGTGACAGCTAAGTTCCCATCTGACACTGCGTTACAACTAGCATACTTGTTCCTTTTATTTATAGTACATACTGCAACTGCCCTTACATAGCATGCAGGCATTATGCATTCAGTTGGGATATACTACTTCCTCATAACGTTGCACTTGAACTTTGACCCTCTTGCTCATATATCCGCTGCGCTGAGGATTGTTGGTTGGAATACCCAGAAAAGTATGCCGGCTTGAATACTGCAAAAAGCGATTTTTGTCATACTGAAGTTGACGTATTTTGTGTTAGGAGATACTAAATATTTTTCTGGCATACTAAATAGTATGGTAGTATGGCTATTGGAACTCATAGCAAATTAATTTTTCAGGAAATTTCCAGGAAATCTGCAAAAGAAAATTAATTTGTGTTTTCATCCAACACTGTTGTGCAAATATTATGGTCAGTGCATTAAGAGAATCAGCTAGTGGCGTTCATTCTCCAGCCTGTTGCTAACAGACCATTGCAGAAGGAGAGGGTGATGTAATAAATAGAACGCCAGTCAAACCTCAAACGGTGGTTAACAATGTAGAAAACATGATGGAAATATGGTATTTATGTTTGTTCCATATACTCATATGTCCCCTCAGTTAATCCGAAGCTTCAGTGAACATTTACGTTACATGCTTCATGTACTGTACGTCGTCATTTATTCACACTAAGTCTGTTTCCATTATACTTTCTAGCTATTCTTTTTGTTTATCGATCCTCCAACTTGTCCCCGTCAGCCAAGAGTAAAAATATTTTTGCAATATTTTGAATTTTTTGTTGATGGAGGGTTCCACTTTTTGTTTTTAAAAATTTGCATAAAAACAGGTGGAATGAAGTGCAGTTAATGTCACAGTGAGCGATCATGCACAATACCAGGAGCAGCTAAAAGGAATCCAGTTATCATTAATTTAATTGTTTCTACCTAACGGGCCTCTTCTAAATATATCAAGTTTATCATGAACACATTTTGATGTAGTAACATATTGATAGATTTGCAGGGTCTTTTTCCATGCACCACTACAGAGCTTGACCTGACTTTGACTCACCAGCTGATTCTGAACTACTACCAACTTAAAATACATCAGAAGTTTAGATAAGTGTCCCATTAACACCATGTAATGCTGTTCAACATTGCAAAGGCTTAAAAACCAAGCCAGAGGCAATCTGTTCATTAGTGGAGCTGATTCTTGGGAACCCAAAATAAACTGTAGCTGCTAGCAACAGACGTTGAGGTTCCTCCATCCATGAAACTAGTCAGTGTAATGATTTTCAGTGTTGGATTTGTACGTGATGCAGTTACACCACGACACTCCTATCTGAATGCTGCAGATCCCATATGCTGAAGATCTAATCTAATGTGTATTATATGATTTAAGACCAGGCAGTTTTCAGCTTAAATAAATAATAACCAACAAGCATAAACAAGCTGATGATTTATTTTGCGAGGAACTCGCTCACTCATTCAACAGAAAGAGGTTTGTCGGCACATCAGTCTATCCCGGAAATTTTGTATAGTGTTTGGGGTCTTACATAGTCGCAGATCTTCACCAGCTCTGCAAAGTGTTTTTAAATTTACTCATCAGCTATGAAAAGCAATAATTCATGAGGATAAACTCTATCATCAACACAAACCTCTTTCCTTTTCAGAGAGATGTGACTGTCATGCAAATGTGTGCAGTGTGATCATTACACTTGCCGTGAAATGCATAAAACACTGCAAATACATCATATTTAGACATGTTTTTTACAAGGTTTTTTAGGAAGTGAACTCCATGATAAAGTCTGCTGTCTTGTCGTTTATTTAAATGTTTGAATTAGTTTGCTCAGAGAATTTTCAGATGGACTTTATTTCACTCTTTTGGTGACACAGCACGTTTGTACCGCAGGCAAACACTCGCCGCTCACCGAACTAACTAATAATCCCCATGTTTCTAAATGATTTTCCGCCTGAATGTGCGATGTACACGAAACACAGCGTCCCACTTCATCTCTTGATTTGGTTATGAGGCAAATGATGGAAAAAAGATCAAAAAGTCTCTTCTGTTCGATAAGGTCTCATGTTGATTTTGATTATTTTGAAAGATTTCTGTCAGCCCACTCTTTTTCATACTGCTACAAGGCAGTGTTATGGAATAAAAAATAGAATATCCGAGCTATCTGCTCATTTCAAAATGAGTGTGGGTGGCAGGGGGTTAGTTGCATATAGACTGGATCAACTGGTAATGTTTATTCATGTGTGCATAAATGCAGTATGTGACTGGAGAAAGCAACTCTGAGTAATGAATCGCCTACCTGTATGCTTAATATTTGAAATTGTGCCACTCTATCTTTTAAATGAAGTCTGTGTTTAGACCTGTGTAGTATTTAAGTCTTAGGGAAAAAAGCTGAAAATATCTAAGATCTAGAATAATATACGATCGAATATATTAATTATTTATTTAAAAAAGGCATTAAAGAGACTCTTGTCACTCAGTTTAGGTAAATAAAAAAGTAATTACCTGACCTAATAATAAAGTTGTTATATGATAATCATCATAGCTTCAATTAAGTAACTGCTGTGCAACCAATACACATAAAGTGTATATTTAGAAATTAAATTAAGAATAATAGTTGCTCCGTCCAGCCAGTCAGCATAATTAATTTGAAACGCCTATTGCCACTGATTAGCAGAGCAGTCTATGTCATGGCCCGATCTGTGTTTTATCATCAGTACCAGTAATTGAAATGAAAATGGAGAACTTTCTATTGTGCCGGAGGCCTAATAGTTTCAATCATATCAGTAAGAGGTCCTAACCCCGGAGGTCTGGGGTCACCTGACGTCAGGAGCTCCAGAGCTTCAGTAAACAGCGGCGCAAGTGAGCCAAGACTGTGCCGTCCTCTGGAGAGACTGACCGTAATTCATTCTGAGTCATTACACCGTGAGTGTATCCTCCCTTCCTGGTGCGGCTGTCCCTTTTTGTGGCCATGAGGGTCAAAGAGTTAAAGAGGGTTCAGTGGGGAAGCTAAGGCTGCAGAGCAGGTGAGAGCAGGAGGTTCCAATTAAATCTAATGTGCTCAGGGTGAGAACTCAGGAGAGACGTGTCTGTCCCTGCTGAGCTCCGCCTGTGTGGCATTAAGCCCCACGTTGGATACCTTACACCTCACTTGTTGAAATGTGTTTCATACGTTTGGTTCATTTGACTTAATCAACAACACATTTTTCAGCTATCTTCCTTGAATATCTCAGCATGACAAATATGGATAATGTTAGCAGTGTCGCAAAGACGTGTGAATATACACAAGTGTGGACCTGAATACAATGATATACTAATACACTTTCCTGGTGATCTACCTAGTAAAGCACATTAATGTGTAAATTGCAAGACTTTTAATTGTAGTGGAGTATTTTTACATTATGGTACTTTTACTTGAGTAAAGAATCTCCCACCACTGGGTTTTTACACACAGTAAATCAGCATGAATTTTAAATGACATTTGAAATGCTATAGTACATTATATTATTATGGAAAGGATATAAAATTATGAAGATCTATATAATCAAATGAAATATATATAATAGTCCTAAAATGAATAGTATGTTCCATTTTATGAGTCTATATTATATTGTTGCTGTACTGGATTGTAGTAGACTGTATACTACATATACTGTATATTGGAGTTATATTTACAATTTAATTCAGTTCGTTGCAACAACAAGAAAAAATACACCCTCAAAATCACCACAGAGACGAGTCGACACGTAACAAAGTCTACAAATTAACTGACCTTTAGCTTCACAAAAGATCTGTTGCAAAACTGTTGGATATGATTACGTTATAAAAGTGTTCATGATATTTTGTCCACCCACTGTATACTGGCATCTGCTGAACAACTCATTACACTCATTACACAAGGGCAGCCCTGTTTGCTGGAGCTGGCATGCTGCTTTGAGTAAGGCTGAAATTTGCTTTACTAATTTTAGATAAACAAACAGGGGTATTCTAGGAACGCATCTGTGAGATTTACCTCTTATGTCTACTGTACATACAATAATTGCACTGGGGATGAACTCCAGATAATGAGCATGCAGCGAACCGGCGATGACATCCTGGATTCATTATCCCTTTTAGATGAACTGTGCTGGCTTCCCAAGGGGGAGCAAGGTAATTGTGTCTTTAGGGATTTGTCAAATCCGTGTTGGATGGCAATAAATCACCGGCAGAGGAGGTGTGGTGGCAGACCTGGGATGAGGTGTTGTGACCAAATCACCAGAAATGCATTCGCCAATAACGCCTCAGTCTTCATGTCACGCTGAGAATAAATAATTGACTAGGTCCTGGTTGTCTTTATCTTAGAAGACGTGCGCCCCGTGCTGTTTTTGGTAATTACTATGGTAAAAACTGTAGACCTCGATATTAACCCCTGTCTAGATGGAGGATGGACACTTGGGGCCAAGTGTTACATGGCCATAATTGAGATACAATTGTAGCTCCACTTGCCTAAGAGGTCATAAGGAAGGTTGTGATGCACTTGCAGTGTTGGTCACCGGCAAGCATTGATTGGTTGGGCTGCGACCGTCTCTTAAGTGTGGGTGAATCAGTCCTGTGGCCTAAACACAGAGCCACATGAACAGGTTATTCTTAAGACCTGTCTTTTAGCAAGTCCCTCCAGGGACTCCTCTCTTTCTGTTTTGGTCACTCAGACATGCACGAATTTACTAGAATAATCTGCTCTCACACTCAAGTGACAGACTTGATAAAACAAGAGGGATGCTTTCTTACCAGCGAGTTACTCCTCTTGAACACCACCTAAGTCTGAGATCTCTTAAGGCTTAAAAATTCCCTCTTTTGTGTCCCCGCTTTCAGCTGTAACTCCTCTTCATGACTTAAGTAGATTTAATACTCAAGATCAATATGAGATTAGAGCTCTCACTCACTCAGTCTGTTTTATGGAGAGAAAATGGTATTCTGATCATTTCTGCACTCAATACAAAATGAGGAGAAAGTCAGTCATAGCTCCATTTGGTTTGGACGCCATGGGATTTTTACTGTATGACAAATAGTGGTCGTTTGGCCTAAAGGAAATCCATCAAGTGCTTTTATGCTCAACTGGTTCCCTTTACAGCAGTATTGAGATTGCCTTCACTTGGTAATATGTGCTCTCCTGGCTGAGTTAACTGCCATATGTTCCTCTAGCCCGCCTGACATCCCACCTTGTGTGGAGATGGTTGGCAGCCCCTGCTCCGATTCCCTTCCCTTTCCAACAGCCTCCACACTCAAGCATCCAGCATCCAGGCTCTCCCCTCCCCCACAGCAGTGCACTTCCCCTGCCTTGTCCCTCCATCAGCTTCCTCCTTGCTCTCATTGCTCAGCCAGTGCTGTATGTGGAATAAACACCAGAGCTGCACCTTCACAAATGGATCACATTGGAATACAGTATTTAACAGAGGGAGGGGACTTATTTCCATCTTTGAAAAAGTCAAACTGTGAAAAACAGGTCACTGAAGGCTTGTGGATTTCTCTACCACTTGATGATGGTCACCATAGAAACAGATGATCAGACAGGACTTGTGGCCACAATAACAGTGTATGTAAATTAGATTATATTTTTTTACCCTATTATACGTAGGTATTGTATTATCATTTGTAACATTTCATTGAACAGAGTGACGAGTCAGTTGTAAAAAGCCAAACTACTAAGAACCGCGTTATTCAGACCTGTGAATTGAACGTTCCTCTCTCCAGTAAGCTTAAACGCACCACCCAGCATCCTTGTATTCTGATTTCCTTCAGCTTTACAGTACCGCATTCAGCGCAGCAGCTTAATACGTTGTTACACAGATCCTGAAACAAAGACAATGGGGAATTCTGCTTCCTGTTTTTGCAATGTGAAGAACAGGATAATTGTCTGGAATTAATTGCTGCTCCTCACAATCCAGCGATGCAGCAAAGGCATTTTGTGGACACCCTTGGCTGCAGCGAGTGCCCGACAGTGAGAGCAGGATGAATCTTGGACGGTGGTGTGTGCCGGTGCTCTGTATGTGCAGCATCCAGATTCACATGCTTGTTTTTGCTCAAATTTTTCTCATACACAACACTTGAGCTGATTCCACAGTGTGATAGACAGTCAGGGAACTTTGCTGACAGCAATGCAATGATGTGTGTGTGTGTGTGTGTGTGTGTGTGTGTGTGTGTGTGTGTATGTGTTACCATTTGGGTGATTGGTGAAAGAATAAGAGGCAGACAGAAAGACAGACAGACGGAGGTTATTCGTGATTATGTCACAAAATAAGAGGTTGTGAAGAACGCTTTGATGCCCACCTTCTTTTTTCAGTGATTCTCTTTTTAGGAGTTCATCTAGAGAAGTCATTTGACTAAACCTTCATTTTCACCGTCAATTTCGAGTATCACTTGCTTGGTGCCTTCAGTAGTTGAATCATATAGCACCAATTTAAGAAAAACAGGAAAAGAACATCGAGCTTGCGACCCTGCCTAGATGGCGTGACAGAGCAGAAATAAATAGATCTCTGCTCTCAGGTCTGGCCTCTGACTTTTCTCTGTTCTCACTGTGTCAAGTACAGATCTGCAGCTGAGAATTTGATTGAGCCAGGCACCAAACGGATATTATCCTTCTACAACCTGGATGACCTTCTTTTAGACGAGAGTCAGTGAATACCACTTAGGCTAGGGTTTTTTTTATAGCTACTATCAAGAAACACTGGCAGGCTGCCTCAGAGTTTACAGTGCTTTTCCAACCCCCAAAGAACCCATTTTATCTCCGCTGTCACTCTGCTGACTGCACGGCTGCTTCACTTTGTTGGACCTGAGACGCAAACAGCTCTGTGTTATCAAAGGAAAGTGCATTTATTTTGTGTCTCAAGCTGAGATGGCTTTTGGGCATCTTAAAATCTCAAAGTTTATTCTTGACACTTCCTGCCTCTTTGGCCTTTTTTTTCAGTCCATAATGGAATCAGATAGGAGTCTGTGAAATATTGCATAACACTGCACAGTGCAGATAGAGCACCTGTAATCTCCAGACAGACATCCCATCTCAGTGCTGTGTATAGTCATTCCCAAAGTCCACTTCATTCACTTAAAAAAAACAACATTTGAGTTTGAGTTATGCGTAGAGATTTCATTTAAAAACATGATTGTTGCTGAGATGGCAGACAAATCTCACACATTGATGCAGAACATTTTTCTTCTATGATTTTTTACATTTTATATTATTTTGTTATTTCCTCTCTGACGTTACCTTCAATGAGATGCATTTTTTTTTTTCACATCTGTCTTGAATTCGGGGATTCAGCAGAGGATTATTCTAATGCCGCTCATGCTGTCGCATGGTTATTGCATACACTATGAAAGCAGGAATCTGCCTGGTGAACTTCAGCGATGAGGGACTTCTGATGGGATTTCACACTTATGTAAGATTAAGATTTGCATTGGCCAGTCAGTCAGATCATCCTGTCCTTTATACTGAAGATAGAGTTTTATGAAAGAAATGGACAGAGAATTCATGGAGCAGCTCTTGATATGTCACATTATTAGCAGTTTTGCAATTTTCATTTTCAGTATTTATTATCTAATTGTGTTGCCGTTACATATCCTTTCTACTTTAATAATTGGTGTTTGATAATCATTGATCTACGAGATGTTTTGTATGATTTTCTTTTTTTCTTTTTGTGCTTTATAAAACAATTGTAATTCTTACTTCCCTTTTAGGTTTTATTATTTTGTAGTAGATGTGGAAAAAAATACTAAATGATCTGGTGAGATGAGAAACACTAATCCGTCTGAAAGTTGGAAAAGCCCCAAATTGGAGAGACAGGATTTTTACTTAACAGCAACAATACAAGTTTAATCTCAACAGTGAAATGTAAAAATAAGAACTGCAGTATGTGACAGGTTGACCATTACAGATGTTTAAGCGATCCATTTATAAATGGTTTGAGCTTTGCTTGCAAGCTCTAATCACAACATTGACATATCTACTTCTTACAAAGTTGTTAGATTAAGTATTTGAGCAAACAGGTGGCTAATTCTACAGCAGGCTTAGAGAAACATTAGCATTCTATAGTTGTGATTCTGGCCACCTGGGAAAAAGGAAGTCCACCATTTACTTTCCTTTAACTCTGTTAAGGTCTAAAGGTCTCCAGCAACTCTTGAGGAGACAGAGAAATATATATGGCTCTTTAGCTGCTAAATGCTCCACTATGTTCCCTGGTCGCTAACCGTGTCTGTCAGCTGTTTGGTGGAGGTATATAGTGTACAGTACAGTGGGTTCCTCAGAGCTGTTTCACTGCTGCTGCTGCTGGAAATGACTGATGAGAGTGAATCAAAACAGTAGAGATACTGAAAAACTCTCAAATGCTCTGCAGAGACAGCCTTTTTCTGTGGTATGATACAACAAGTGACCCCTTTCACATTACACATTTTTATGAACATTTACTGTATAATTATTGATTAGTGCAGTTTGAAGTCATTTTAGAATGCAGCATCTTCACCTGAAAGTAACTATAATCATTTTGGTTTTTTTCTGGGACTTTTTCTCCTACTTATGTTAATTGATTATTGTGTAACACAGGGACTGATAAGAGATACTAATTTCAACCGAGCCTTCAAATAGCCTCACATATTGATACAACTTCCAGCAGGAAAGACTGTGTCGTAATCTGTCTCTTATGGAATCATTATCTGCACAAGGATTTATTTTAACACACAGATGTGTTTGTTTGACCCTGGAACATATGTGTGTATGGTAAACCACGACTAGAACATTACTGTTTACTCAAGGTGGTGCAGAATCTTACTGTGCATCACTTTATTGAGAAGGGCCACTCCATTGATTTGAAATGTATTGGTATATGCTTATCACAGAGGGGAACAGATAAGCATTTACTGAGAAGTGTACTGGATCCACACACTTTCACATGTCTGTCCTAATGCGTTGAATGAGGAATTGCCTCTTCATCGATTCCAATGATGTTTTCCCCTCCTGGTTTCTTCAGCATTTCTCTTTCTCTGAATAGAGCTTGTGGAGTTTAACTGTATTTTTTATTGTTAATGAGTAGAAAAATCAATGAATCTGCATGTGTGTTGATTGGTTTTTGCTTGATTTTTGTGTTGAGCTGCAGCAAAAACTGTATCGTAACAATTATTTACAATTATCTCCTGATTTTCTTTTTTTTGTAAAATATCATCAGAATATATTTTTTTATATCCCACAACAAACATCCAAGTTAACACCTTCAAATTGTTTTTTCTCCAACAAGCAATACCCAAAAATATAACTTACTATAACTAAATAAATAAAAGCAGTATATCCAGCTGAAACTGGCAATTGTTTTGCATTTTGGTTACAAAATCATAGATCATCTGATTGTCAAAATTATTGCTGATTCATTTTATCTTTGTGATTTTTGAACTTTCAGATAAACTAAGCCAATACAGCCATTGGATTAAACTCAGATAATTGTTTTGAAAGGCAAAACAGCAAGACAAAAAAAGCATCTTGTTTTTCACATTTCATTATTACTTGATGTAAGTAATGATGTAATTTCAGGCCAGTATATTAATAATATAATTTGCTATTATACTGAATATAGCCAAGTGTGGAGTGTCCTGATGGTCGAGTGGTTAAAGACATTGTTACCAGCGTTCCTTGTACGATTTGGGAAAGGCAAAAACATTATAAAAGATCTAAATATATATATATAGCCAGGTGTACCTACAGAGTATAAAAAGTGTGTATAAAAAATAACTGAAGCTGTGTGTGCTTGTTTGCTTTTTACATTTTTGACATACCGTATGTTAACTGATGTTACCAATACCTCTAACTGTCTGTGAAAACACTGCACACCACACATCTAAGGTGCTTCTACCTCACTGGTGTAATGTCCTTCAGCTACATGTTGCCAGCAGCAAACAGCAGCAGAGATAGGATAGGACTGGTGTTCCTCCCCTGCCATGTGTGTTCATGACACAATGCTTTCATGATATCGAATGTGGTGCCATGACACAGATGTAAAACAATATGATAGATGACAAGGAAGAAAATCGTTTTGTGCTTCACTGATGAGAAGTCAGTATATGATTTACCTCTTGTTTCGTAAAAGGTCAGATTTCAGAGACAGTAAAAACATTTTGGTCTGACTCTGGAGACATAAGGATGATTTCACACTTCCATTTTGAGTTGAGTTTGGACGTCGTGATCTGAGAGAGAGACTTTTGTTTTGTGTTGCCACTGTTACTTTTGACCAAACTCTGCAGTGAAGAGGTTCATGGCTGTCGCATGCACACATTCCTACAGTTTTGTTTCCATAGAAACACTGAGTCCTGGGCAGGCGTGTGTTTTTGAGTTACATAAGCCTTTGCCAGCAATACGAAATACACACCAATATGGGTATTCTCATTTGACTGGATTCCTATTTTAGGAATTACATTCAGTAACTGGAAAAAATATATTCATCTGGTTTTAATGTTTTGTGATATTTTTAGCTGGTAGATTGTACTCTGTTTGATCTCAAGGTCTCTGTCGATCACGTTTCTCCACATAATGAGGATATTTCCATCGAGTTTCAAACTGTGTCATGGCTTGAGTGACAGTGGAGGCACGCAGTTCACTGTTGTTGCTGTGTCTGTTATACTGCGTGCCATATGAATGTGGGTGTTAGCACAGCAGCTTATCTTTATCAAAACAATTGTACATATGTGATGCAACCATGTCTATGATTATGCAACGGCTCAGGAATCAAGCCTTGAATAATGTATGGGAAGTAAATGCATATTAACGACCATGATTAAGTCTAGTGTCATTGTTAATTTTTGAAGAAGGGTACAGGTGATTAGACCATCCACATCAGTGGGATTTCTTCCTCTTTTTTTGTGGGGTTGAGTGGCTCTGGAGTAGGGGGATTGAGCCCCAGGCCAGCAGGGTTCATGTCTTTCCAGAGACTGAGGTCTTGCAGTAACTCCTACACCATCTGCAGGAACAATAGAGCACTATTAATAGAAGTAAGATGCATCTATTTGGGTCTTGTGTATTACTGTAGCAACCTTTTGCCTCAGGCACAATTTCATTTCACTTATTCCAACCTTTTTCCTTATCATGCACCATTTTTCCTTATCATGCACCACCAAAAGTATAGCTATTGACGTTCTATAGCCCTATGTTTACTGTATGCATGTCCAGTTAACATTGCAGCATCGACTGTACTATTCAATAAAGCAGGTACGGCTGACGTCTGGTGGTGGTTAAGTAGCTGTTTTAAAACCAAAACAGAGAGCAATTTACACCAGAATCACTAAATGTAACCTGTTGATGGTCAAAGGTGACTATGTTTTGGCAGTAGGCAGTTTAAAAGGCTCACAATGCAATAAGATTTCCATAACACTTAACTCTCAAAGCGCTTTGGCCCTAAAAGTTCTCATTAGCTTTGCCCGCTTATTCACTGCAACACACTTCCCGTATGCCTAAAGGCTCCGGGACTGCAAAGCAATAGTGCAGAAGTAATACTGTGAATACCCAGAACGCACTTGATGTTCAGTCTCTTGCACATCTGCGATTGTGTGCCGAGCTGTTATCAGTGAATTATTTTATGACCTTGGGAATAGGGTGGAATCACAGATGCCTCCAGTTGCGATGATGACATGTTCACAATCAGCAGCGGTGTCTGACTGTGAGCGAGGGCTTCATCCCAGTTTTGACCCAACTGTCGCTGCCAGAACAATATTAAGCTGGTAATTAAAACATTTGATAATAAGCTACTGCTGACGTTGATTTCCTAATGGATTTCAACAAGTCTCAACATGAGTGCCCCCAGCCATTCCTCTGTGCTAAAATAAGGGCTTTTGGGAGTGATATAACCAATTTAGTGTTTTGTTTAAGATGTGAACCTAATTATAGATTTTCTTTGCTCACTTTCAGTAAGAAAGTTGTGTTTTCATTAGAATATTATAGGCCAAGATGAATGGGGCTTTGCTGTGAGCAATGTAGCATGATATAATGCACAGGCAGTGATTAGTAATCACTAATAAGCATCCAATAACTTTTTTTGTTGATCATTCGTGATTTTGCTAATTGCATTAATTTGCTTCCAAAAACGTGGGATTTAATTCAGATTCTCGTGTGAGGGAACATTTGCTTGAAGTGTATCAATCTCTTCTATCTCGTGCCGAATTTGCAAAGCCTACTTAACGGGTACACACACAAACCCAGAAAATGCTTAATAGGATATCTCGTTTTAATTTGTAGTCGGCAAATGAGAGAAATTAACGCTTTTACTAAATTGTCAGACTCACTTTGGCTTTTCTCCAACTGAACAATGTTATGTAACAGATACTTTATGTAGCTTTTTTATGTTTTGGATTTAATTGGGTTCCCTTTCTTGTGTCAGAAAGCTCAAAAGAAAATTTAGTGTGAGCTCGACCTCCTGAAGCCTTTGCTGGCGCTCTTGCAGTTTGATTATCTTAATCCTCTATCTTCTGTGGTTACCAGCCAAGCTAAAGGTGTGGACTGAGCTGTTAAGTAGCATAAGAGGTGATGTGGAGAAATGTTTTTCACTAGAAGCAGTTTTGAACTGTAGCATCACTCTGTCGGTGGGTCGGTCAGTTAAAAATTTGATATTAACATATTGTTTTCTGTTTTGTTTACCCTGAGCTTCCACATTAGTGCATAAAATGACAACCCTGAACACAAACACACACCTGGGCTTTGTGTATCAGCTGACACTATGCACCCATCCGACACTAGTGTTTAATTTACAAGCTGTTTGGAAGAGACTGAGAAGAGACTGAGAAGAGACTTCTACTGTGTAGAAGAGACTGAGATCATTCTGTGAGATGATATGTAAGGCAACATCAGGCTTGACTTTAACAATGCTTTCCTAACTTTGTAAAACAAAACGTAACAGATAAATACATAGATATTGTTAGAATTGTTATTTCTTACTAAAAGAATAAATCATATATTAGCAATTTGTTAAAGAAATATTCAGACTTAACAGGTATTACATTTAATATAATGTATATGAAAATTGAATTGAATAGATCGTCCCAGTCATTCATGATATCCGATCCAGCTATTTGAGTCGGTATATCTTTAATCGCACTGACAGTTCCTTATAAACAGGAATTTCAGAATGAATTGGGTCTTTTATGAATGAATACATAGCCGTTATTATAAAACACATACAACAAATAACCTTTCATTATCTTTCAAGTTAGGCAGGAAATTACTAATAAAAAAAATCCATTAAGCTTTATTGAGGCAGCTGGCTCTGTAATACATTAACTTATTCATTGAGGCACTTTCGTTTGCAATATTGTTGGCTTTGTGATGTGAAATGGCAAGAATCCTGGTAAATAGTGTTTTGTTGAATCTTATGGAACGATGCCAATCATATAATTAAATCAGGCCTCTGTTGTTGACGAGAGTCATGAAACATTTCATCTTCAGTCTTTATTGGGTTGATCTGTGCCAAGAGTGACACGTCATTTGCCATTGTTTTTGAGGCCTCAAAATGAACTTATAAATCGGACAATTCATCCACTCAATGGTCTTTTTTAATGGGGTTTTTTTCCTTCATTTTAACAGGGATGACCTGCCAAGCAAGGACGTCTTACACCGAGGACGAGGTTCTGTGGGGACACCGCTTCTTCCCGGTTATCTCCTTGGAGGAAGGCTTCTTCAAGGTGGACTACTCTCAGTTCCACGCTACATTTGAGGTGCCCACCCCTCCATACAGCGTGAAGGAGCAGGAAGAGGCTCTGCTCCTCTCCTCGCCCCTCATGGCTCCTTCCCTGTGCAACAGCGGGGAGAAGAACAGCTCTCTGGACTGTCTGGAGACCCTGGAGGACAATGACAGCACCACCAAGCTGCCCACCAAGCTCCAGAAGATCACAGGGCGGGAAGGCCTGCCCAAGAAGCTACTGAGGATGAGTTCCACCACCTCGGAGATGACTTACAGCTTTGGAGACCTGCCCATGAAGCTGCAGCGAATCAGCTCTGTTCCAGGCGTCTCTGATGATAAGCTGATGGGTAAGACCTCCAAGATCAACACGGAGACCATGAGTAAGTCTGTGGCGGACTTACCTCCCAAACTGCAGCGACTGGCTGGGGGAGGAGGGGGCAGGATGGACGGACACCTGCCGCCCAAACTCAGAAAGATGAATTCAGATCGCTTTACATAGAGCAGGCGACATATTTTAACTTATGCCATCCACCTTTGTTTCCCTACCTTGTACTATTATTAATGGACAATATTCTTATATGAAAAGAAATGTACAAAATGTGCACATAAACCTTATATGAAGTAGGGTGATGGAATAGAGCACATTTGTCCCTGGATGTACTGTAAGTGCACATCCTATGAAAGACCTCTGATATTTTTTTTAGGATGATGTACAATTAGCACAATCTGGCATGTAAGAAACAGCGCATGTAGAGCAGAATCTCAATACTTTTTGGCATGACATTTATTGATATATTATTTTACAAAAACAATTCCATCTGTGATTTTACAGACAGTGAACAATTCCACAAAGCCATATGATTTACAACGTGGAAAACCTACATTACATGGTTCTAATTTGTGGTGACGAAAGGCACATGCATTTGTTTTGAGTTGATTGCTTTTGTTGTTTAATGTAAAATTGTGGCAATGTTACGTTGATTGCATGCTCCTCTTATTGACTTAGCTATACAAAGGTAATAGACACAGATGTTTAGCATTAATTATATTACCTTGTTTCCATTTTCATGTTTGTTCACAGCTGGATTTTTGGTATTTCATATATAGACTATTTTACCATGTGCGATTTTATGACTTTATGAGTTGATCAAATACAGAATATGTTGCTGGATGATGCATTTTGCATTTGAAAATGTATTATTGGCATCATATGACCTGTCTGAAGTGGGCACAATCCCACACAATTTTCACTTGCTTATTAAAGTAACACTTAAGTTGAAAGAGTCAATACATTTACTTGATGAGCACAAAGCAATCATTATATAACACCCTGTGATATTAGACAGCATTTATGGGCATTTCTCTCATAAATCAACTGCTTAGGACAGTAGTTCTGTGTGCAATTTCTTTGTTTCATCATATAACAAGATCAACCTAAATATATAGACATAAAAGACACTCAATTCGAATTTCAACTTAGGTGTTACTTGTTAGATTAAGAGGTGGGCCCTGTGAGGAAATCATAACCTTTGTATTAAGGGCCCATAATCTGCCTTCTTTGTGATGAAAGCAATAATATTATAATGACTATAATCTTTATATAGCCACAGGGTCTACCACAGCCCCATATTCATTCTGTTTACTGAATCCATGCCATATAATCTGGTTTTCTCTAAATGCATCATATACATTGTATGATACCCAATCTCTTCAGGAATAAAGATCTAACCCAACTGTTTAGCATCGTGCTACTTTGACTAGATCTAATGCATGCTTTACCCGTTCAAACAAATAAAATGTATTACTTATTACAGGGTGCGGTCAAAATGATGAAAGACCAACAACATGCTTACCTCACTGTAAAGATCCGGCATTGGCAGTGCGAGTGAATCTACCTGATATATAAATCTGATACTGGCCAAAACCTATGCATATTATCACTGTGCGCAAAACTATTTTGACTTAAAGCTTAACCTAGAATACAGACTTTACATCAGCTAGCTTGGCTCTGTCCAAGGGTGAAAAAATTCCATCTACCATTCACTCTAAAGCCCACTTTTTGACATGTTGTATCCTGTTTGTTTAAGATGTCAATTCATTTATTTTAATCTGTACAAAAACTAAAGTTTTAAAACAACACATAACCCCTTGTGAAATGGCAAATTGTTTATTATTGTTTAACATGTTAATCAGTGAGCTTTAGAGATGCTGAGAGGCAGATTTTGTAACCTTTGGGCGGAGTCAAACTAGCTGTTTCCCCCTGTGTTTAGTGGTAATGCTAAGCTAAGCTAACCGGCTGCTGGCTGTAGCTTCAATTTTATTGTACAGATGTGAGAGTGGTATCAATCTCCTTCAAAATGTTTTCAATTCTTTCTTGGAAAGCAACAAGGCATCGATCCACACCATCATTTCAATAGCATCTGTTATTTTGTTAGGAAATGATTTCTTTGTAAATGTCTCCGAGGACATGTGCATATATTATATGCATTTAGTAAGATGAGACAAAAACCCCCAGAAAAAATGATATACTTGGATACTTGGACTTTCTATGCCGACTGATACTGAACATGTGTTCTAGTAGATAACTGGACCAAAACCCTATCAAAAATCTCAGGAGCAGAGATGCAGGCGATTGTATCTTTTTAGAATCAGTGGTAAATTCTGCAGACCTTCTTTCAAAAACACAAAAGACACAACATTAACGGTGGATTGCTCTTGCTATTTTTGTACGTTTATCTTGCCTTATTGACAACACATGCAGGACTGCAAATTGATGTGATCTATTTCTAAATCTGGAGCAAAACTGTACCAGATAAAGGATTCCGCATCGAAACAGAGCCGTCACTGCGAGAAGTCTTTTATTATTGTGCTCTCATTGTTTTGATCATACCCTGTGTAATCACTGCTGCTGGTCATATTTGACAGTACACCCTTTGTTGCTGTCAAATACGCCGTGTAAATAATAATAACTGTGGTTCAGGAGATACCTTAAAGGACTCGTGGAGATAAGTCAGTGCCATGGCTGTACCACAGGCAGATGGGTTGATTCTGTTTTTATTTTAAGAAAACCTTTTCTTCTGAATCTCTCAAATAAACTCCATGGATCAGAATAGCAAAACTGCTGATGGCATTATCCTCTGACACCTTGGAAATTGGGTGCAAATCCTTTAAAGCTACGTTAAATCAGCACTTGCACTGCCAGAAAACACTAGCCCTTTACCACCAAGGAGAGCTTTGCTCTAGATGTCACTTTGTCTGTTTTTTGTTGTTGTGTTTTTGTCCTCTGTGATGTGAGGTCTCTCCAGCAGGAAGAGAATTAATGCCTCTCCATTAACAGTAATGCTTCTCCACAGAAATAGCATTTAAATACAAAAATTATTAACTCAAGTGTATTTGGAAGATGTGGCAGGATTATAGTAGGAGGCAAGAAAAGGGTTATTCAGAGTTTAAAATCTTGTTAAAATTCCATAAAAAATATAATTCTTTGAGGGATATTTTGATAATTTCCATAATCAGATTTCTTGACAAATATGATCTGACACAGACTCAGCCTGCAGCAAAGAAAACAGCTGGTGTTGCTTGCAGATTACAGGACAAATAAAACACAATTTACAGTGAAAGATCAGCATTTTCTATTTTCCTTTTCGACCTCAACTGAATCCAGTTGATTCCCACAATCAAATCAATTTACTTTGGAAACAGACATTTGCAAATAAAACTCTGCTTTGTTGTTATAAAGGACAATAAGAGAGAAACTTCATTGAACATTCAAAATGACATATGGCTTGTTGACTGGCTGTTTGAACACTTCTCTCACCACATCACTATGTGTCAGCGTCAAGATGGTTATGACGCATCACATATGAAGAATGGTGCAACATAAGACTGAACTGTTGGTGACTTTGCACTGCACGACACACTGCAAAACAAGACAAGTTGCTTCCCATAGCTACAGTGGTTTGCTTTATTTCCCTTGCAGCCTGGTTGACCATTTCAGATGCAACATGTCTGTCATCATGTCATTAAAAAAAGGAAAAATTGTATATGTTTCAGCCCATGTTTATTAAAAGCTTTTAGTTTTTAACCATCCAATTGACAGTTTGCTAAGCCCCTCCCCATGAACGGTGATTTTCCAATCATCAATCAATCCGCTTAGCAACCATAATGAGGTACTGGATGCCTAAGCTTTGGATGGTGTTCATTTTTGTTTATCCCTCTCCATAACCAACTAACGTTTGCGGCTCTGTCCTGGAAGTTCACACTCGGCCCTCTGCAACTCATCCGAAAAGGCTTGTCTTCTGTAATGTTAAAAGTGAAACACCTCAAAAATACAAACAATAAAGTATAAATCTGTCATCGCTAGTGCTTGTCATAGTCCTAAGCAGCCAGACAACAAGGGTTATGTCAGAATAAAGTGACAATATACAGAATGTACTGTATGTCTGTGTGGGTTGGTACTGTATGTGTGTATGTACTGTATATGTACTGTAATACTAGGACTCTCTCTGCAATACAAGAACAGTTACTTCTTATTTCTATGTCTTCCACATGGATCATCAAGTGGTAAGGGTACTGACTTTTTGCCTGAGGCATAAAAACTTTAATGTTGGTTTACTCTCAAAAAGAGCTGGTTGGGACGATGTCAAACATGTTGGAAAGCCAAAGTGGTTTTCAAACTGTCTCACTTGTAGAGAAAAGTCGGGCGTGGGAGATGCATGCAATACTCCTTTTAATATGGGGATAACCATTCACACTTTCGGACAGTTTTTCCTGGAAGGCGTTTGTATTGCACATAGTTTCACACATGAAAAGTGACAGAAATACTAGAAACAGGAAAAAAATCAAACTTTCTCACCTCCGCCCAGCACTGTATGAAGTGTGTGTGTGTGTGTCGGATTGACATGTTACAGAAATTGTGGGTCGCAGCCTCTCTTATTCCTCTAGGTTCAGGCACTCTTCAACCAGCTGACAAGCCATTCTGTTTCCCTATTGCCCCTTTAACCTCAGGCTTTTAGCATAATATATGTTATTAGCCATATTTAACACCTTGTTACAATGTTGTTGTTTTAAAAAAATCAGGATCGGCAACATTAAAAAGATTTATGTTAGCTTGATGTTATCTTATTTAGCTAGATACCCTCTTCAGCTGGCAACATTTCCTGCTAACAAAATCGAATTGCTGGCAAGAAAGGCTTCTTTTGTCTACCGCTGTCTGAAATAAAGGTCCCTTTGTTTGAAAAATGACTGAGAGTTCGAGAGGTAAATCTGCTTCCATTATCATTATTAACTACATGCCATGTCAGAACAAAAACCTCAACAGCAACAGTCATTCTTTATGTTTTTATCATACATATTGGACATCCAAAAGATCTATAACATTCAGTCATCTGTCAGTATGAGCCCTGCTGTTTGGGTACAAACGTAACCTTGTTGGACTGACTCAATTTGTCACTGCCACATACTATAAATTAGTCTTTAGTCCATCTGACTGGTGAGTGAATCAACTTTTCAAGGCCTCTGCAGTGATTTCCAATTCATTTTTATTGCAACAGCTTCAGACTCATGAGCCCTGGGTGTGATTTACTGAAGTGAAAGTTGGGTTGGAAAGCTTATAGCGCTTATTCCAGCTCAATGTGATCATGATGGTGCATGGTTAGACAATATCTGCACCATGACACAAATACAAGGCTGGTATTGCTGTTTGTTGTTCAACATAAACTGAAGCCACATAACTAGTGGGGCAATAATAATAATAATGAATTAAAGATTTACTTTAGTAATATGGAACCACTGTTTTCTCTAAGATCAACTAGCCGATACATTTAAATACAATATTATATATAATAATAATTCAAATTGTGATGTTTAATCATATTCTTTTAACTAGAGTGATTCTGTTATAGTTTCCTTTGGTTTAAACTTTGCAGTCCGTTACAGATCCCCAAAGATCAGTGCCGTCCTCCAACAGAGCCAACTGAGCCAAAGACAAAAGTGACAGGGAGATGAGACAAGTGCATTACAGACAGAGGAGACCCAAATTGGTGTGTGAGATGAATAATGCATTTGTCTCAATCCTTCCAATCCTGTAAATTTGCAAAATGACAGTGATCAAAGTTGAGTCTGGAAGGGATGGTATTAAGGGGGAGATTAAAATGGCTGAGAGAGTGTAAAAGAGAATACCGTAGGGGAAGAGAGGAAATTCCTGTCTCTTGTCACATTCTGTCATGACTTGTTTCACATTTACACCTTTCCCTCTAGGTTGGACAGTTCAGTGTGGAAACAGCTGCCACAGCCTAATGCAACGGCCATCAAGATAGCACGCTGCAGTGTTTTTGATGTTTTATATAATATTTATTATTTACAGTGTATTGTTAGAAGTGTCCATCATATTTGGTAACAGACAGGGATGCTAAAAATCCATCATCTGTTTGTCTTCTGTTGTTGTAAACATCGGCATACAATTACAGACAAAATATAACATATCCCTACACACACACACACACACACACACACACATACACACACACACACACACACACACACACACACACATACACACAGCCACAACAGATGCCCTGTCTCTGGTGTATTGTATTTGTAAGATAACGGGCTGGTGTGGGCGTCTACAAAACAGCTCAGTTTGCACCTGAGTCAAATTCTGTCTCTGCTTTAGTCGCCAACAGCGCAGGGAAAAGGAGCCGAGGAGGACACATCACACCGAGCCTACTCTCTCGGTAGAATACTGAACCTGCTTGCCTGATGATCTCGCTTCATCTGCTCCCTTCTATTTAATGTTTGCATTAAGATGCAACTGTCGCCCTCCTTTGCCAGAAATATTTATTTGAGAGCACGGGAGTTCTTTGTATTTTTTCCAGCCATGGAGAGCCACAGCAGTTGAGAATGTGATCCACAGCAAAAAATGTACAGTTTGATCTGGTTTCTTGTGCTAAGATATTTATTTGTATTATATTTGTGAAATAATTAAACTCTAGTGATGACACATTTCCCCATCATTAACTCACTGATGTGACATTAAAGAATGAGCAAAAAACAGGCTCCTCCGTGGCCACGAGGAATGTTTCTGTGAGTTGCAGTGAACCTTCATACATCCTACCACCAGGAAAATGACTCTACATACTTGAAGGGCACCAAATGATTGTGGTGCTTCAGGCAGAGCCAGTAGGACTGAAATAAAACAAGTGCTCTCTCACAATCCATGCCTGCTAAAAATAAGCCTGTTCAGACGAGGGTGGCGGATTCTCGGCTGCATCCCCGGCTCTGGCTGTGGAGGCAACTGTTTGATAAGAGTGAAGCTATGAGAACGAGATAGTACGTAACTGTGTGCCTCTGTTCCTCTGCGAGCGTGACATACAGTACACAAGCTTTTGATCTACAATTCGTAAAACATCCTCCTACATGTAGAAACAAATCAAATGTTCAGAGGCAATTTCCAGAGCAATGCTTTGCTTTAGAATCAGAATTATGTGAAGAAATCAAATTAAATGCTTACAAGCTGTTACTGACGTGGGCATTAGTATTTAAGATAAATATTCAAATACTTCTATCTAATTAGCGATCAATGACGCGTTTTAAATACTTCATAATGAGGGTTTCCCCCTGAACTTGTTACCTAGCAACTGCTACCAGAATACATGGCATCCGCATGATGCAAGGACTTAACATGTCTTAATTTAAATGTCGATATATTTTGTGCACTGTAGGTTTGCTATAGGAGTGAGGATTTTCTGATTCATGACTACTCTCTATATTTTGAGCAGCAGGAGTAAAACCACAGTTTTCAAAAAGGTGGTTTCACTTGGCCGGGCAAAGCCTCCGTCCCGCTGTTGGTCATTCACTTCATCATTGTCTTTTTCGCTGCCATTTGAGTGCCTGCTGTGGCAGCGGGATGAATATTTCAGGGGTCTACATTGTGTTCTATTCGTTCCATCGGTTGTAAGCAGTGTTGCTCTCTTCCCCGGGTACAGTAGTCAGGTGTTTGCATGCTGCCAGAAGACACTGTTCACTGTTCACGAGCACTTGGCCGTAAGCTACTATGCAATTACAACATGACAACATTTTTTTACTGAGTTAATATTCACAATGCTAAAACATGTGAATCTCAGATATAAGGAATCACAAACAATGTAAAATCACTATTAAATAATCTGTACTATTTGGGCATAGTTTTTGAACAGACTCAAACCATTAATCTTCCACGCTGGATGCTTCACGATGAATATACCAGTGAGTCAGTAGCCTGTGATGCTGAACAGCCATGTGCTTATAGGCTATATGGATTTGTTAGACATAGTACTGTATGTAGTTCATAACGCACTTCACCCACATGCATTTTTGATTCTATAGAAAAATAGAGCAGCCTTGCAGCCTTCACTTTCCTTCACCACAGGAGCCCAGCCTCCCTTCGGCGTTCAGCCTCAGGGAGCTGATTGGACTAAATGTTGCAGAATGAAGCACTGTTTTCTTTCCCTCTCTGTCTTACTTTTTTCGTCGGGGTCACATAAGCACAGAGGAGCTTAATATCCTCCCCCTGCTGTTATTTTTGAAGGACTGGTGAGATCAATAGGTGACAGGGGGCGAGGACAATGAAGATTGAGATAATCGAAGGGAAGTAAGGTCACTTTTGACACACGGTTCCTGTACGTGTGAGGAGTATCGAAACGAAAATTCCCTCAGATAATTCACCGAAGTGTTTTGATCTGTATCACTTTAACACATCAATAGTTTCTCGATTAAATAGGAGATTATGACTATGAATAGCGGAATTGTTTCTATTCCACAGTCAGAATGAGTAGAGCCTGTCCATACACACAGAACTGGAACAAACACTCCATCTGTTTAAGTCCAGATAACTGAATGACTGGCATGGCCATCTATTAAAAACAGAACTCTCATGAGAAGTGTTGCTGTATAAAAACACCACCTAATTGGTTTGCTCAAATTTGCATTTGACCCTTCCTGTTCCCCGCATTCCATTATGAGAGAGTTATGCTGAAAGTAATAACACAGAGAAACAATCTTAATTGGGGTAGAATGGGCAATAGGCTTCCTGGAGGCAATGAAGTCGAACGTGGGTGAGTGTGATAGCTTTCACAGCATTGCGTTTGAAAGATACATTCAATTATGGGCTACTTGTCAGATGGAATAAATCATTCAGCAACTGTAATGCATAATGCAGTCAAACAAAACTTTGGTGCAAAATATATTCCCACACTGGAGAAATAATGACCATTGTGGTTTGGTGGCGGTTCCTTAGCATCAAATGTTAAAGCCCATCATCATTGGGAAAGAGGAAAAAAACAGCAAAGATTGAGCTAAACGTCAACAAAATAAGACATAAACAGGCTGGTAGGTGGAGTTAATGTTGAGTGTAATTTATGGACAGCAACTGGTTCAAAGTACAACGTCACAACCGTATTTGTCAGTGACCAGTGCAGTAAAAACTGTGGCCTTTCCTGAACATGGGAGCAGATATGTAATAACATGCTTGACATGTCACTCTTTGCAGACTCCATGAACAAGTAATTCGTCAAAGCATTAGTTAAAAATAAAAAGGCTTTAACCTGATAATTTGATGGAAACATTAACGTCACTTTGCAGAAAAGATTCTGTTAAGGCATATTACCTTTTTGAAATGGATTATACCGCGAGTTCTTCCAGGAAATGTACCGAAAACTGCTCTGCCACCTTTTATTTAAACTGACAGGTAGGTCTGAGGGCAGCTGTCCCCTCAAGGACAAACATCCAGCATCTGAACCTGGAGAGCTAAGCTGCTGTAAAAGCAGAATGTCACACACAGCTTGTTGACAAAGGTAAACCAAAGATCATCACAGCGAGGGGAGTGCAGACTAAAGGGATTACAGTTAAAGACAAGTTTGTGGATGTTGTGTTTTCCTTTTACAGTGTTTACTTTTATAATATTCACAGTTTTTCATGTTTTTACATTTTGGATCTGTCAAAAAACTTGTCTTAAAATGTGTCATTCCAAGGTTTGTGACATAAAGACAAAAAAAGATGACATGAGTATACAAACTAAACTTTTCTCACAACAAGTTGGGAGTTTTCAAAGCTGTTGCTGGCGTTGCTGTGTCATCAGTTGGGGGAATTATTCATTCTGGCTCAGCTCAAAATATGCTTACCATCTGTTCCACTTTATTCCAGTGTCGGCTCATGGCTCATGTTTAATGCATCTGTGCTCGTGGCATCATCTTCGTACAGTACAATAGCCATCTCTACATCAGGAAACCAGTTAAAGCAATCGTAGCTGTATGAATGCCTTCAAAACAACCTTTTATATGAATAATCATTTTGCTCTATAGCTTTAAACTTTACCAATGACCATGAATCATTGTCCTTCTACATTATATAACATAAATGAAAGGCCATTACGAACACTGCTGTCCAAATGGCATATTATCAAACATACATATGACATGTTATCAACATATCAGTAATTTGACTACACTGCAGCATTATTTATGATCTATTTAAATCCTCTGCAATGGAGGTCAAGTGTGACTCACTCTAACATGATTATCCCCTGAGACATATGGAAGGGGAATATGTAATAGGCCTTTCAGGCACTTTTGTTCATACATACACTCATTCAATATAAAACATGCACATCAACACACACACACCCAAGCTTATACTGTATTGTTTATGTACATGTTCACATTTTATGATCACACATCCAACATGGAACAGCATTTCACAAACAAGCTGTCTCAAGAAGCAGCTTGTGTAAGTTTCTTAGGCTCCGACCTTCCTCCGATAAGGTACAAATTATCACCATGTAAGGAAAAGGCTTTTGTACAGACGTATTCATAATGTCCGTATGGCCTGTCTCCCCAGAAAAAAGACTTTTAAACTGTATTTCAGTCGTCACATACATACATGAAATTTGACCTCTGCTTTTAACCTATCTTAAGTATTTCAGGATCAATGTAAAACGCCCAGGACTGCTTGTTTTAAGGAGAAACCAAGCAAAGAGGGAAGAGCCAAATAAAGGGCCAAAACAAAGATTGTTGAGTCAGGATCATTTTAGCTTTACTTGCCATCTCATTCAACTAATTACTATTTTCATCATTCATTGTTTCTTTTCAAATCAATTCAATTCAATTTGTAGTTTGGAGTATAAAATGCCAGAAAGTTCAGAAAAATGCACAAAAACAAGTTCCCACAACCAAAAGCAACTTTGACCAACCAACAGTTCAAAACCTAAAGATATTCCATTTACAATTATATAAAACAGAAAAAGTCCCATTGAATTCCATCTAATTGCAGAGTCAATTTGCGTGTTAGTTCTAGTCAGTTCTAGGATAAATTCATTGAAAACAAAGTTTTTAGCAATTTAACATTGCTGTATGTTAATGGTTAGAGAGTGGCCATGTCCTAGGGGCATAGGAATCATCTTTATGACAATCTGACAATTCTTTAAAACAGAAAAAGCTTCACTTACTTGACTCAAATGATTGATTTTCAAAATTGTTGCCAAGTGATTGTATGTATATTTACTGATTGATGTATCAATCATTTCAGCTGTAATTATATGTTTTTCTCCTTTCACTTATTATTGGATAATAAATGCACAGTTTATAGTAATGGTGGATACACCAGTGTCAGAATAACTATGATAGTTTATATATTTGCAAATGTTTGGCTCTGGACACATAAAATCTTCTCTGTCGCCAGATCCTCAGCAGGAGGAATTTCAAATCTGTGATGTGCCAAGCCAATCTTTCAATTTATCGTCTAATGATAGCCACTCTCATCAAAACAAGTTTGAATATGTGTGTTTTCATTTGTGATCTGCTGCAGAGAAAAGCTGGCAGTGGACAAGCAGCCTGTAGGGGCCACATCAAATGGCTCTGGCTTTGAGGAAGATGAGAGAGTAGCATCGTCTTAATCTTTTGCCCCCAGAAAGTGCCTTCAATACTACCTTTAATCACCTCGCTGAGAATTCTCACTGCTGACTCATGCTTCCTCATTTCATTTTATCCTCACCCAAAGAGAGCCACATGGCCTTGAAAGTAACCACAGTGGACAGCTGAGGTGGCTCATTAACACCAGGCATCCAGGTCCAGGAAATGTGCCTCCTAATGGCTTCATAAAGACATACTGCAGGGTTACACTGCAAAGAATTATCCAGCACTAACTAAATATATTTAATTTTACAATTCTCTTAATCAGAGCATGGCAGCAACACAACACACAACATCCAGTTTTCAGCACCATGAACGTGTATTAAAAGAAAATGTGTTTTGAGAATATGTAAGGGACAACATTTACTAATGCTGGAAGCCATATGCTCAGCCATTAGTCACAGGATTTTAGGAACCCTTGTACAACTGTGGCTCCAAATGTGATGTTGAAGGGGGGCAATCAAATTAAATATAGGCACAGATTTGAAGAGAATCTTATCTCAGTGGGGTAATATCAGTGTCACATTTCTTCCCCGCTGTCACTGACGCTAAAGAGCGATTAAGCATGCAAGATGACTGTCGATTCAAAGGGGAAAAACTGCACTGCACACTCAGTTAACATCTTTTGTTATCCCAGACACTTAATAAATGGTCTGTTCGGATACAGTCAGCGAGCAATGAGCTGTGTTATACCAGGATAAAGAAGTGGATCTTTCTTTCTAATACAACAAAGTAGTGTTTTTTTTCTCCAAATTCTACAAGGTGTCTGTCAGTGGTTGCAATAAAATAAATATGGCTGGATTAATTCAGTGGGGCTTCTGGCGGTGGGCTGAACACTATGCACCAGGGAGTAACAAGACAGTCAGAGTCAGTCTGCTGTGAAGTCAGCCAGATGGGGGACAACATCTTCTTCACCTCAGGGAAAAGCACTGGACAGAGACAGGTGAATAAAAGAGAGAGAAAGAGAGAGAGAGAGAGAGAGAGAGAGAG
>NW_022280050.1:4821513-4823504 GCF_004355925.1 Anarrhichthys ocellatus
GAGAGAGAGAGAGAGAGAGAGAGAGAGAGAGAGAGAGAGAGAGAGAGGGAGAGAATAAAAACAAGAATTTAAACAGAATTAGAGGAGCTTACTCTGGGTCTGACACAAGGATGTTGGATGCTGCAGTCAAGCAGCAATCGCGGGTCTTGGTTAGCTCTGGATGATGGGAGAGGAAGTTCAATGTGAGACATGAATAAAACAATGGAAGAGGTGGACGAGCAGGAAGGTGAACGCGATGCAGGGACACATGTTGCACTCCCGGGAGGCTTCCTGCTGCATGCTGAGAAGCTGTAGACCCTAATATGTATACATGTCGAATTAGTTAAAGATCGTAGCAGTTGATGTGGCAAAACCCTGCAGACTGTGTACGGAGGCATTGGTCAGGTTATTTTTAGTAACTGAAGTGGGAATCCAAACATATCGTCCAGGATTAAGGTGATTTAGGTGAGGGTTCGGAAAAGGGTAAATAAATTGCAATTCTATGCCAAGACCTGCTCTTTGAGGTCTATACACCTACCCACATGCAGACAGATTCCCTGCATGGTGATTCAGAGAGATCTCAGTCGCAATTTCACGAGGCAACAGAAGTCATGATCTCCTGTCCAGGAGAATATACTGTCTGTCCTCACATGATGAGGAGCCTTTATATGGGCCATAAATTTCATGACCAGACTCAGGCAAAAACAACACATGTTATGTCAGGATTCATCACTTGCGAACAGATAACCTTTCTCGATTCCTACTGCCCTCAGCTCACAGTGTTCTAATGCACTCCTGCTTTATACAGACCGCTATTGTGACCCTGCGATCCTGGACTATTGCATTTAATCATTAGCTGAGATGTGCAGCATTTCTCTACCTGATTGAGGCCAGCACGCAGTTGAATTGTGCAACACCATGATGTATGCATTCAGCCAGCTTCGTCATGACAACGAGGTCGCTCAGTGAAATTATCCTCACTTATTAAAACCGTTTGTCAGGAGTGCGGTACAGTAAATCACATTGCCCAGGTCAAAGCCCTTGTTCAACAGAACACTGCTATCATTCTGGGGCAATTCATTCAACGCTTTGAATGCTGGTCAGCATTTTTTTCTCTCCTCATTGTACAGAACCTCACATTCTTGCATCATTTTCGTTCTCCTGTTGTAGAAAAGCATTAAAAAGCCCCGCTGTACATATTCCACTACAACATACTATTATCCTTTCAACACACACTGTAACACTGAACAGACAGCAGGATAAAAGCACAGTTTCAATTGCACCATACATCTTTTAACAAAGCTTACATGGCGATAGCAAAGCAGATTATTAAAGGCGCCCATGAGATGGGGAAGTACTGTACAGTACATTCAAGAGGCGTTGCTAGGAAACGCTACTGCTGGGTGAGTCAATGAGCAATCCACAGGCTCTGAGAGGGGCTACAATAGAACAGACAGCCGAGCAGCCACACAATAATCTCAGTCCACATGGTCGTTGCAATTATGCTAATTAATATCATCCTTACAGCGACTCCAATGCAAAACGTGGTATTTTGCTAGCATATACCCACGCCACCTATTTAAATCAGAAAACTGGGAGCAGGTTTCAGAGTCACAGCAAGAGCTGATGGAGTTACGCCTGTGAACATACAGGGGGGGGAGTTCAAGTGAAGAGACAGAGAGAAGTTGTCACAATTTCGTGAAAATGTGAGGATGCGTGTGAGTTACACCAATGGACATGCTGGAAAGGTCAGAGCATTGTCACATTTAGTAAAACACTGGAGCTCCATTCTCCCTGTTGTCGCTGGGGGCAATTTATAAAACTTGCCTGTCCTTCGATGGTCGCATTGTGTCTGGAAAGAACACGATGCCTTCGCAATGCCTTGTCATGTATGCTCAAAGGGAAAATGTCATTTCACACAGATGTACACACATGCTAAAGCAGAGGCAAACACACTCACTCGCTCACACACACACACACACACACACACACACACACACACACACACACAC
>NW_022280050.1:4823514-4911454 GCF_004355925.1 Anarrhichthys ocellatus
ACACACACACACACACACACACACACACACACACACACACACACACAGACACAGACACAGACACTCATCAGGTAGAGCAGATAATGAGGCACCTAGAGTATAATGAGTTCTACTGTCAGACGAGTTCTGTCAGATGTAGAAGATTTTCCATTTTGATGTGGAGCACGGGCTACCTGGCTCCGTAGAGGTTGTGAGAAAGTGTTTCTCTCTCTCTCCTGCATAATACCCCATGCTGTTCACACTGTACACCTAGACTGATATCAAATTTGTGGAGAAATAATTCAGATTGCATTGGCCCAAGAGGACATCCATCTGGTAGAAAGAACATTAGCAGTGAAGGCACTGCAATTATACAGCCTTTATAAACTAAATAATGTGTTTTTGTCATTTTGGACATTTTGTGTCTGGGATAGACTTCATGCAGCGTTGGATCAAAAACATTAACAGAGGCAAACTTTCAGTAGTCAATGTTATGTGCTTGATCATTTTGCAAATGTGTGTGTGTGTTGTACACCGTATTCTTATGGCACTCTGTAAAAAGTACATCTCTTGCTTTCTGAATCATTTATAATGAGGCTGTCTTGACACTTTCAATCACCTTTTTACAGATATTTCTAAACAGATTGGATTACCATGTTCTGTCTTTTGAAAGTCTATTCCTCTGTGATCAGATAATACCAAATAATTCATAAGCACAATCAAGCACTCTGCATGTTTACAATTGTTGTTCTGCATAAGACTGGGAACCTATAGCATGTCTGATAATGCAAGAGAATGCAGGGTAATCCTTCAGTAAGACAAGAACATATGAAGGCAAAGCGGCTGCAGGATGAAAGCCTGTTAGCACCATGCATCTTCATTTAAAATGACAACACGCCATATTAACTCCAGGTACATGAAGCAAACCACTTTGACAGTGGCAGGAGGTATCACAAGAAAAGAAGTACAAGACGTCAAATTATATACAGTATGTTGTTTCTTGCCTTGATAGGTTCTGCATTTGAGTAAATTACAAACATGAAAAATATCATCTACTGATATCGGTTTCGTAATCTTCACAGGTGGTGTCACCGTTTTAATTATTGAAATATCCATATGATAATTTGCTGCAACAATCTGTGACCATGTTCCAAACCAGCTGTGTTCAATGGTTCATTATGGTGTTGACAGCATTTCTCTCTTGCTCTGCAATCAAGTCATTGATCATCCATCGCTACTAAAACTTGCATTAATTATACCAGAATAATCATAAAAACCTAGTGTAGATGGAATGAAAATATAGAAACCATATTTAACTTGTTTATATCAGATATGCTGAGTGCTTGTCTCAGTAATGCTGATTTGAGGACATTCAGATTTGATTGTGGGTTTAACAATCATATTACAAGGACAATAGTGCCATCTAGTGCACAGAGGGAGAACTGTCAACATGTCTGTAAATTCCAACTAAAGCACTGTGTTGTACTATTATTCTTTTCAGTTTCATCTTAGAAGCATTAATGATAAGAAACATTTCTGGCAGCGGCACTTCATCTTTTGCTGTCTTTCTCTATCAACAAAAGCCTACAAAGTAGTGCAGTCGATGGATGAAAGTAAGCAGATGGCGTCTTTGCCTGCTCTCTGCAAAATTACCACTTCAGTTGAAGATACTCAGCTGGCACCCTCAAACCAATGTCCCCTGCAGTTCTCCAGAGAATCTCCTCAAATCTCACTCTCCCCAGGCACTTTCATGTTGAAGAGGAAGCAGGCTGGTGCTCTCCTGGATGTGTTTACTTCAAACCATGTGTCACCGTTCTATATCAGCCTCCATCTATCCAGACAGGTATTATGACTGACAGCACTCTCCTGTCCACATAAAGGTCGCCAGGTTCTCTGTCTAGAGAAGTAGCCTACAGAACCTCAGAACTCTTTTTCAGATACAGTAGACATTACACTATCGGATACTATACCTTAGCAAAGATTATAGACTCAGGTAGCAGGTATGATAATGACTTAATCTTCAACTTCTTATCTTGTTGAATATTTAAGAAAGTATTACCTTGAGAACTAAAATAAAGAAGCCTCACACAGAACACATCAGCCACGTGTTACAGCATAATCATTTCAGTAAATGAAATCAATACATTTTAGGCACATCCTCTTATATCTTGTTTTACTTTGGACCGATATTTCCTGTTTTCACAGATCATGTGTTTGCCACGCCCCTGTCCTTGTTTGGGTAAAAGGTCCATATACTGTATATATTAACTGTCCCTTTGGTCACCTCTCTCTCTGCCTCTGTCCTGCTGTCGTAAGTAACGACCTTATATTACACTGTAGTGTCTGATACAATACATGTCCAGAAGGTTTTGGTTTTTTAGTATAAAATTGAGCCGAGCAAGTACTGTAAGAGAGAAACATGCAAGACCAGTTATGGCAGGACTCAAACCTCTGCCTGTGGGGAGAAAAGGAGACTCCAGAGGTGAGGTAGTTTACTTTACAAGTGAGATGCTATAGTGGTGAAGCATTAGGGGATTGCATTATGCAAACTTATTCAATTGTAAAAACATCTCAAAACCCTGAGTTTTTCTATAGTGCAACCGTGTGGTCACAATTTCTGTTTTTCCAACAGTTCACACATAGTTTCCATAAAATTGCAATAAAGGTAGGTATTTGTAGGATTAATCCTAACATTTTTAATGACCTCACAGGAGACATGACAAAATACCAATATTTTCACACGCAGTAGAATAGATTGCCATAATATTTTCTGAACAAAATCATTCTCCTAAGGATGAAGCCTTTGGATCTCAGTGAGAGATCTACCTTTCTTAAAGCACCACCAATGAACTGAAATTTGCATGTGTATAATGTATGTGCAGAGTATGTCTGAAGATATGCTGATGTCATTGGTAACTTTGTTATTTTTTCCCTAGCGCTACCTATTTATTGGAATTTAGCACTGGAAATAGGTTTGCCATGCTTTACTCATAAAGTCGCGGTACCAGTTATTTGAATGCTACCCCTACCCATCCTCTACTGCGCATGGTGCCAAATGGCAAAAAAAGAAAAAGAAAGAAGCTGTAAAAGCAGTTAAAGGTTCAGTTGATATGGAAGCTTTGAAAGAGGTCAGTTAATGTGAAAACAGTTAAGAAATAAGACATTTCAGTTGAAGTGTCAGTTATTGAGACAGTTTTATGATTTTGAAGGCCAAAATTGAACAGCAACATCAACAATCACTTAAATATTGTACATTCTGTGAGCAAGTACGGGCTTGTCAGAATTTTATTGTAGGAAAACTGTAGTAACAGTGTAAATTGTGTTCAGCTGAAAATAATGTGAGGCTTCTGTCTTCAAAGTTAGCAAAATCAATTTACTTTTGTCTGACCAATAGTCGAAATCCTATTAATACTCAATTTACTGTCATACTGTAGGCCATAGTACCAAAAAGCTGGAACCGTACATCTATTTACATTTTGCTTAAAAAGACTTCTGAAACAACTAGGCCTGATTGATTAATTAAATAAAAGTGTCTATGTGCCCCTGAGGTAAACCAATGTCCTCTTGGAATATGTGTTAGTATGTGCGTCTTTCATTTGCTGTCTGCTGTGACCCGACTGAATGATGTCTCTGTTGACAATTGTCTCTGTGCATGTGCGTCCAAACTAGTTTTTCCTCTCTGGGATTGATAAAGTTATATAATCCCATCAGCTGTAGAGGTATTCTTGCATCAGATTTGCTCTAGTAAAGCATGGTGGCTTATTGACCTTATTTGATCACATAGGCAAAAAAATGTCCATCAGCAAGGATTGTATTTAGATATGTTACCCTTACCCTACTTCAATGGGGAAAATGTTGGCAGTTTAAATTGATTAATGATAAATAGGGCTGTGCAAAAATATTGATATAGCTTACTATAGCGCTAATTTTTTAAACAATAGTGTATGTCCGCGACTACAATAGAAACATTAAAAAAATAAATAATCCTGTTTTAAAATGTCCTTTATATTGCCTCAAATCCGTGTTTGTGTCAAACAACCTCCTGCTCCGCTCCTGTAACGCGAGATGTTGCTGCCTATTTCCTTCTAAACTAAGGCCGTGACCTCCCGACCTGTCACACGATCCGGCCAAAATCACAACATGGCATCCCACAAGCAAGCGGCCGTATACTGCAGAGTGGCGCTATGTGATCCCGAATCATTGCTGCCGACACAGGATGGATGTAGCAGTTTAGTGCCCAGGATTTACAAAGAGGTGATGAAACGTGTCAAAACATCGCTCCCCCTGCAGAGAGAGTAGCCCAGGCAGTAACATCGCGGAGGTACTGAAAACGGAACCAGGAGGAATGGGACATAAATGGGAAGGACCCAGCCATAGTGACGGACAACTTTACTTAATGCACTTTATTTCATATGATGTGTATGGCATCTACATGTAAGTTAAGGGTGGTCGGTGACACAATAACAAAAATAATACCGTATGTATTCTATTTCCAAATTAAGTTGTGGCAAGTGCATTTTAGTAAAAAAGTGTTCTGTGACACAATGAGAATACATTATGCACTTTATTTTCATGTAAGTGCATTTCAGTTCAGTGTGTTCTCTGCTTGACTCAATACAAATACCTTTTGAAGTAGTCTTGATGCAATTTGTCCCCCGAGTTATTAATATGTGATGTACGTATGTATTAGACTATCAGGTGGTACACAGCAATTTGTATTTTCAGCTTTATTTTTACAGTTTCATTCAAAAAACAATAGTATATTACAATATGTATCGTATTGTATCGCAATATATCGCGATGTATTGTGACACGTGTATCGTGAAACGTATCGTATCTTGAGGTGCTTGCCGATACACAGCCCTCATGATAAGGTTGAAAGATAATTCCTGGTATGGTAAACCACCATTGAGAAATGCTACGCTACGCTGGTACAACTTAAAAGACTATTCTATATTAAGGAGCTATAAGCACAAATGGCAAAATTACTCCAGATTCACCAAGACATACTGAGATTATTATTTCTGAGACAAAATCTTTCTCGTTAGATCAACAATCATCAGGACAGCACACATTAATCAATATTTCTTTAAATGTACCGGTGTTAGCCAGACGGCTAATTTTCAGCTGCAGTGCTTTGTCAAGATATTCTAAGAACAATATTTTATCCTCCTATATCATGAAAGGATAGGTTCATATGTTTTCAAGTTAGATACAATACTCACTTGGGCTGTGTATTGAAACTGATTTTAATCATTACTCTTTACCTATTACCTATACAGATACCTGGGCTTTGGGTATGAGCCGATACCAAGCACCGATAAATAAGCTGATTCACTGTGTGGAAGTGACCGGGACCAATCTTTTATGTGTAAGGTAACACAAGGCATGACATTTACATTGCCTTATTAACTTTGTAAAACAAGCTGCATCAAAAGGATACGTAGATGTAATTTTCCTTAATTGTTACTTATTATTAATACAATAACACATACACCAGCAATTTGATAATACATCTTTAAAATTAACAGCAAATACAATTCAATTGTAAACCTTTTTAATGCAGCAACATATTGATTTAAAGATCAACAGGAATTACAATTCTGGTATACTATGTTTTATATAAACATAGAATTGAAGGGTTTTAGATTGGCCCCACTGTCACCAATATCCAATCCAGCTATTTGAGTGAATAATTCCCCATTTACATCTTGTATGAACAAGAGTCATGACAATCAATAACTCTTTCAATGTTCATATGGGAATGTGAGTATTGTATTAAAATAGATTTGGATCTGATCCTATCCTTTTGAGAAAAAACAATAATAATTGACACACATTATTTGCCACTTTCAAGTGGCAGTAGCCCATTCTTTGTAATGTTAAGTCATAATTTGCAGACATTTACAATCCATCCACATTTCCATGTTGAATAAAAAAGCCTTTTACCGAAATATTGAGAACTTGAACTGGTTAGGTAAATGTGACACTTTAATTTTACTGCCTACAAGACTCTGTTGTGCACTATATCCAAGACCTTCACCTGCTGCCTTGATACTGTGCCTTTGAGCCTTTAAAAAACATGTTTTAATTGCTCGGCAGCAAACAGCTCTGCTCCCTTTTCTCAGGTATTATGCCTATGACCAGGATGTCTCGTTAATTAACAATTATTGACCTATACTGTATAAACTAACCTCCATTTAGCAATTTCTTGGCCTCAATTACTTTCACAATTTCTAATCTTGAATTTCACCCCATTGAACTGAGTCTGAGTATTGATCAAGCTTTCAGTTCTTCGTGTACTAGCTTAAGTGCTGTGTTCAATATCGTTAACTGAGAATAATGCTAGAGTGATTGGAGAACCTTCTGCCGCTGTCCTGAACAGTACTACCAGGGTAAAGCATGCAGTGTACAATTGTAATGTCTATTAGGTTACTTTATTGGGCATTACATCTAGGACTACAACAATAACATCTCAGGGATGCCACACAAAGTCAGGACTTATTTCCTGTGGTTGTTAATATACACATAGCAAAGATGTAGGAGTGCAGGTGACTGGGCGACATTGTAATACCAGCAAACAAACACAGTAAATTATTAGTAGAATTATGATGTGCAATGGTGACTTTGTCAGTTCCTGGTACCACAGAACCTAAACAAGTAGGCCTATGAGTGTATCTCTGCAAGCACAAGTTAGCAACACAATACATCTAGAGCTGTATTGTTATGCATTTCTTATTTTCTCAAAATGATATGCTATGACAAAATAATGTATGCATTATAAGGCACACAGTTTTCTGTCTTTGAAGACTGCTGGTCGATAATTCATAGATCCATAGTCTTGGAATATGAATGGAACTTTTTGGATACTTTAGGTCATTGCACTGTATATTGGAATCCAATTACCATAAGTGGCATATTTGGGAATGTTTGAGCCATGCATGGAGTGTATGGCCATTTTCAAAGCTTTGCACTTGAGGTGCAGCTGGCCTTTGCTGCAGCAGAGAAGGTCTAGATTTTGTCCACTAGATGTCAGGGAGCTCCCAGATTTGAAGATGAATTTACATCATCCAGTGCTCAGTGACATCATACCTTTAACTAGTTTAATCAACTGTGATCAAACTAACGAAAACTATGACATCTCATCACGTCTTAAATTAAAATATCCCCCATACCCCAGTGATTTTAGACAGCAAAATAATATTTAAATGCAGCTACTGAAAGTTACTGCTTACACCTACAACATGACAACATTCAGTCGACAACTCGGTTACAAAAACTCAAATCTACGGATTTCAATTATAATGCAATAAAAGGGCCGTTGTGATCTTCCTATTTTCATTCCTGTTGAGGTGAAGATGATTGTTAATTGCAGGAATTGCTGTCTTCTACTTTCTTTCTGCAGCAGTCCCCAAAAGAGGGAGACATTCCACTTGAAATAAAGAAAATCAGCGCCACATATGAAAACCTCCACATACTTATTATGTCTCATACAGTGGCTCAATTCTCACTTCAAGTTCTGTATTCCGTTTAGTTTATCGACCAAATCAGTCTGCAGATAATTAGATATGTTCATATATATTTTTTTAATTTGCTGACCATGGCCATTGCTGCATTCTAAAATTATTATTTTTTATTTTGCTTTGTGTTTTTTTCAATCTTTTAGCAAATGCAATGCCTCCAAACTTAGTATAAAGTTCAAGGGTGTGATGCTGACACAGAAAGTCATGTGTGACTGCAGTCAGAAGATGGCAATGGTGTCAGGTTATTGCTCGGCTGTCAGTGGTGGTGGGCTGGACGTGGCTCTGCGGTAAGCAGGGTTCCTTTCTGCCTGCTGGAGATCTTGTACTGGCTGCTTGAGTCAGCCCTAAGCCGCTCTCCCCACGCAGGGCTCCTTTCACCAGCGTTCACCTAAATCTGTCACACAGATTTGACACTGCGTCTCTTGGAGTGCACTCTGAAATGACATGTATATAATGTGGAATATTGTGCACATTTACAGCCTGGACTTCCCTTAGAGCATTAATGGTTTTCTTGTTTTTTTATGATTTATTTTTTCTTGTGGAGAAAATAAGACTCAAGTTTAACTATTTTTTTAATACTACTACAATTAATACAAATTATAATTTTTGTATAGGCCACAGGACATTACATAAAGGCAGTTTACTGTGCTTTTTTTGCACAATAGGTTGTTTTTAATTGTTGAATACAAATATTCAAATTAAACTCCCCTTTCTAAATAGTAAGGGGATGGGGTTAGAGGTTAATTGTTTATGTAGGTTTAATCAGGTTTTGAAGACCAGTTCACAGTGTTACCATATGGGGGCTTTTACCAACTGAATTGTGTCTTTATGTGGCCAAATTTTACCGTCAAACATTCGGCATGTTTAGCCCATAAACCTAACAACCCAAATCAGCTCAAATTAGGCTCATCGCTATTTATGCGTGAGAAATTACTCTAAATGGGGTCACGTATCTTTTTCCCTGTGAGAAAACAATTTGCAATGATCTTGATTTTAGAATAGATTAATTTCATCTTCCTATTTCAGATAAGTTCTATAAATAATTGTAAAGTGTTAAACTGAAATGTTAAGGGAAACAAATAATGAAAATGTATTGATATTGAGCCTTTTCCTGCAAATTATGTTAACATATAAAATCTTAATATTCAATGTACACATACAATGTACACTCTTCTGTCTTTTTCATTACCGTTTTATATTTTCACAGTTAATATGGAAGATTCATTATATACTTGTTTTTAATTATTTGTCAAGGTCCGTCTCAACATATATTTACACACTTTACATACCTTTGACAGCTAGTGTTTTTTTTAGATATTTGCAGTAGTTATTTTCTAATGTATTTCCTACACATAGAAAGCTCAGTGCTTATTCAGGTTTATATATCCAACCAATGTCTCTCATCAATGTGTTTCCTCAAAAAGAGAAGGTTCTGCATTAGGAAAAGAGACAGTGGACTGAGTGCCCAACACCCTAGGTTCACTTCTTTCCCTTATACGGCTTGTGCTCAGTGGCTTTCTTCTGCAGGAGCAACTGGCCTTGGTGGCCAGTAGGATTTTCTCTCCCCAGCTGGTGTAGCTTTGCCTGTTTTGTATCGCACAAAGTGGCCTAAAACTGGGATGTGGTTTAGGTTGTCGATGCATAAAGTCTTAGGTTTAAAAATAACAATGCCGTATTTAACCGAGTACTGTATGATATAATGACATTTGTCTATATATCATACAGTACTCGGTTAAATATGGCATTATTATTTATATATATATATATATATATATATATATATATATAGACTTTGCTGTGTGCTTTTTTTTTTTTGCTTCTGTTTTCAAAAACTGTCATGTTTGTGTCTCCAAAATCAGGCCTCGAAGGATCATTATGATGCTGTCGTAAATGAGAAGTCATGGACGTCTGCTCCTTTGGGAATCTCCACCCCTTTGAAAAGAAAATAGAGGTTAAAAATCTGCTGAACGAGTTAGCAGCTACCAGGATCCTTCTCTTCCACAGGTAATGAGTTTGATTAATTCTTGACCTTTGGAAACTTTTCACTCCTTCTTAAGCCCCCGTTTTTATTTTTCCCATCTTGGGATAATAAGGAGCTGTGATCTACAGGGTTTTACACTGAGGACTTTAAAGGAGCACATTGTTTGTACATGAAATTACAGGTACTCAGAGGCCATAGTGAAAATGGCAATTGTATTGTATATCATCAGCTTTTCTTCTATATTTAATCTGTTTTAAGGTATTCATCAAACATTTAAAGGGGCAAGAACCGAGATTAGGAGCATTTTGATTGCCTCTCAACGGCTCTCAACATGTAGATGGCAAGCTGGTGGCTCATACCTAACGATGCTAACAGCAACAACGGTGCAAACTACGGTGCAAGTGCTGACGGAGCTAACTGTTTTTACATGACAGGGAACCGGAGGGTGGGTGCTACACTTTTGCAGTGACGCTGTCAGTCGGGACAGCATTATCAGTTGCAACTGCTGTAGAAGCTCGGATAACAACACACCAAGAGGGAGAGTAACTTCATTCTGTGCTCAGTTAGACATTACTCCACTATATCTTTACATAGTTAATAGTTGTTTGCTGCTAATTTGATTTTCAGAATGCTAAATACAGCTCCTCTAAGCACTTGATAAAAATGTAAAGTATTGTAAAAATAACATATCTACAATATTGTTCATATACTTTCTTAACTTAAAGAAAGGCTGTAAATAATAATGCAAGGGATGCTTATTTTCTCACACAGGTGTTTAGAGATCCTCTCTCTGATAAATCATGATTTGTAAACTTTCCAATAGACAGCAGTGACAGGTTTGCTCTGATAATGTAGAAAAATGGGGAAAGAGAGGGCTGAGCTTAAGTAGAGCTGTGATTTAGAGCAGAGAGATGCAGCATCTCTCCTTTCTAGTGGAGGCCCTCCTGGGTTTGATTTAATTCTCTCCTTGCACTATTAAAAAGGCCTTCTACTCTCTTCACTGCATGCACCTTGCTGTCATAACTGGCACAAAATCATTTATCAATGCTGCTTGTAGGCAGTGCGACTGAGGCCATTCGCAGTGTATATTTTTCCATTATTGATTGTGTATGTAATGCTTGAAGAAGTACAAAGATGGGTCTCCTCCTGTGTTGGAATGACCATATTAGGCCAGTAGATGAAGGAACTTTTTCTGCCTCATCTACAATCCATATAAAAATCATCAGTCCTGCTGGGAAGGAAATGCTTTTTGTCATTTCACTGCTGTCTTACTGGCAGCTGAACTCGACAATAATCCTGTGCTGGACGTACGACGAGCAGTTATTTGGTGCAATAAACTGAAAGGCAGTGAATGTCAGTGTCCTCCTTTGTTGTTTAATTTATTTTCTTTTCAAAGTGAAGGGAGGTGTCCTTGCTGTGAGAGTTAGTCATTGATGTGGCTATAGTTAGTCCATCCCCTGCTGCGACTGTCTGTAGGAGATGCTACTTCCTCTCTCCCGCCTGTTCATGGCTTCCTTTGCCCGGGATGATCACCTCACTCGGGTCTGTTTGGCTGTATTTTGTATGGGGGTGGGTGCACTTGATCAAGAACAAAAGATATAAGTGTGAAGTACGGCAGAGCCACAGCTCCAAGAGTCCCACTGCTCTGGGGTCAAACAAAGTCCTGTAACCTTCTCAACAAAGCCGACTCTCTTGAGACTCGTACTGTTGGGAGATAGCTGAGATGAGTGTGTCTTCATCTTTGTTTGAAAGTGTTGAATTAAGTAAGTAAGTGAGTTGTGTAGCATGTTGCATAACAACCCTTTAGCCCAGAATATTTCCAGGCATTTAGTCATTTAAACAGATGTGGGTTAGTCTATTATGCCAAGAAAGGTGACTTGGTGTCTGAAGGTTTATTGTTTATTGCAATACACTTTCAGACCCACTTACATTACATGGTGGACTTTGCTGTATATCATACATATGCTTAAATCTTTCAGAGGCTACAGAAATTATACTTAAGTTTATGGTAAAGCAAAGGGAAAATGAATACACCGTAAAAGAACAGGCAGTGTAATTGCTGGGTGTTGATTCTATCCTTTGAACAACCTCCATTTATTATGTTTAACATTATAATGACACTAAATTGTTTTATCAACAACTAACTAATGGTCTTATCAGCAATTGACGAACCCTCTGCTCGATAAGCTTAAAGTAAATGGAAAGAATCTATTACAGGCTGAGAGCCCTTTATCTCAGCTGTCTTAAATATTGACACTTACAGTAATTTGTCCCCATTTTCTATTGATTTCTTGTTTTGCTTTGAGGTTATGCTGTAAACAGGGTAAATAATGACAGATTTGACCAGAGCTCCCTTCAGAGATGATCCACACCCAGCTGGCTGTGCTGCCGACATACCGTCTTCCACTCATCAGCTGTATCACTAATGAAGCTTCTGTAGAGTGTCAATCCTAGTCATTGCAGCTTTTCGATGAAGGACGGGTCAGTGGTAACATCGTTGTCGATGCCTCAGAAAGTCTGAATGAAACCTGAACATCAAAGCTTACAGGGAATGTCTTAGTTTGCTAATTATAATTCATAAGTCAGATGAAAGAGGTGTGGCTTTTGCAGCAGGTTGTTGAATTCAGAGAAACAAGAAACTAAGAGTTAGAAGTACAAAGATATGTCCCATAATTTCGCAAAGGCAGTACGCTGGCTTGCAATTGTGTTTAAGGGCCACGTTTTCATCATGCATAGTCTTACACTGTATAACTCTTATAGAGTTAAACTGGAAAGTTTTCATCTCCCCTATTTATTTTGAAGATCTGTTCCCAAAAGTATGATATCTGTCCTGGGTTTTATCACATCTATATCACCGTCTGGAATGCATTGGTAAGCCTTGCCTCCAAGGGCTAGCATATAGCTCTCTCTGCAGGCTTTGTACAGGATGAAGAAGTCATAATCCTCAAACAGTCTTAAATTCCTCCAGAAAGGCTCTTGATCCTGAATCCACTCATTTTCTTCAAACAACTTGGCCCAAAAGAGAAGGGATATTTGGGCATGGCTGAAATCCTTGATTGAAATCTGCTGCAAGTGGGCACAGACACACGTGTGCGTCGATACACACACATGTGCGCGCATGCATGCACAAAAGCAACCCCCACGCGCACATAAATACATGCACGTACACCTCCCAAGCCGTCGCCTGCTGTCGGTGAGCGCCTGGACCAGGTTGTTGAGAGGGCCTCTCTGAGCTCTTATTAAAAGGTAAACTTCTCTAAGGCCAGGGAATCATGTCAATCACAGGTTGTGTTTTCGCACCGAGCCCAAAGCCTGCTCTCTCCACCCTGTCAGACGCTGTTATCACCCTCAAAGCCATATCAGAATGCTGTTTGTTCTGCGCTTTAGTTTCACCCACACAGCGGATTCAAAAAGGTACAGGTCTATTTGATAGTGTATATTTCATTGCCGGAGAGAGACTGTGTTTGTCTTGCTGTGTTTGTCAGCTCATATTTGAGCTGAGGGTTCCTATTAAAACTAAACACCATATCAGAGGAATATTGCCACCGCCAGGCTCTTTTAAATCGCATATTGAGTCCATGGAGTGTGGAAGCAATTTAGTTGTAGTATAGTTTATAAGGTTGTCTGTGCTTGTGATGTTTCTATTTACACTTCATTCTCATTTATTTACACACAGTAGCATAAGCGTCCACACACATTTCATGAATTGCAATGATTACTTTTATTTATATTGTTGTTTTCTAATTTCCTGAAAATATGACTTTGTTTGCAATTTAACTGATTTAACACATTCCTAAGAGAATATGTCTATTTTCATTGAGAAGCACTGATGAAATCTTAAATGTCCCTCCAGCTAAGACTCGCAAACGTCATTCTACTTGAGATGTTGTACCGAGAGGATGCAGGTTAGATAGTGATGAGTTGTTTCTTTTGTGGACAACTCTGAATCCACTTCACTGCTAACTGGGACATGACCGGATGGATAATGCTTTTTGTTTAGGTTACGAAGACATTTGCCGTCGCTCTATATTGTGTCCTATTATTGTATGGTCACTGGAATTATGTCATGATTGGATGATCATATCATGGTACTCTTTTACTAAATGCTGTTGTCCAGACTGACTTCAGACAAACTGTAGAACTGTGACTGTAAAATAAACAAAACAACACAGAAGCCGCCATATTGTAATATCTATTAATATATATCTGTGGACAGGTGTTGTAAATTAGCATTTCGCTACAAACACTTAACACAGTGCATGTGGGCTTTGTGCATAAATGTATGTTACAATTCTAATGCTACTGTGATGTCCATATCAAATAAAATAAACATAATATAACATAACATTTTTTTATCAGCCATAATTAGTGTAATATTAATTTGTGGATGTATGTTCATGAAGATGTTTGCTGATAATAATATTGACTGTCCAGATTTGTATTCAGTCCTGGTTGATTTAGAATTTCTCTTTGAGTGAATGTCGCTACAGACACCCATTTTAAAATATTGCAAATGTATAAATATAGCAATACTTTCATCATTGGGCTATAGGCTCAATCCCCATTGCGTTTCCTCCTTTGGCGATAGATAGAATTAACAGACATCTATTTCCATGAAAACTGTCAAGATTGCCACGTTAAGTTGTTTTTATTTTGTTTATTACAGTATCATTATTTTTTAGATTTTCTCATATAAAAAACAGTCTGGTTTTTCAAATATTATGAAAATAATATAATGTAAGGTAGCAACACTTTCCAAAATAAATGCAAGTTCTTTTGGAGAAAGAAAATCTTTTGTAGAAGAACAGGCTTGGAATAAGACATCCCTGTTTCTAAGACTCTTTAAACCTAAATAAGGATTTTCTTACTGAATAGGCTACAAATCATGTATGTATTTAATAACAGCATCAATAATAACTGTTGATGTACCTGCTATATCCTTTTCATTCACCCAACTAAGGAAAACAATAGTGAAGCAGTGAGGCGTTAGTCATTAGTAAGTTTGCTGGACAAACTGCAGGATCTAACACTGTTGGTGGCTGGGGAAATACAAAGGTATTTACGCTAGTATTGACCTTGTTGCTGGACCTACTGCTGTTTGCTCTGTGGCCAACCGTCCACAACAGACCCCCACCCACACATGCATTAAATTACTTTCCATGCATGTCAGAGAGAAATACGTGAGCGATGAAGGATGATGTTTTTTTTTGTCTTGGCAGCAAATGTCTTACATATTGTGTAACAATAACAAAAACAGGCAGGCATATTTAAACAAAGTAATTATAAACGCATCAACAAACTCAGTTAATTTTGAATTAAAGACATTTTATTTCATAAATGCATTTTTAGTTGCTCCTATATGCTGCTGGAAAACAAACACAATGCAACTTAAATCTGTACATTAGGATTGCAAAGCGGTAGTGTCCTCCTGTCTCTTCAAGAATCCGTATCTGTACATGAGAAAACAGTCCAAGAAGGTTTGTGATGGAGCGCCGTGTAAACAACCCATTACTGCGACTCCGGCTGATTAACATATGATTGTAATTCATCATATCATGTGCAGCTGGTGACATCTTGCTGTAGCATTTATTCCGTGTTGATACATGCCTTTGGTTCCTTTCTGACAACTCAAAACAAACAGTTTGCAAGCTGTCGCTACATTTGCTCAAGATGAATGGAGAAAATGAATCGGGAAATCAGGTGTTTCAGGTGATTAGCACAATCATGCCTGAGATCCTCGTGGAATCATAGTAACTTGGATAAACACAGACTGTACCGATCGCTGGAACCATGTGAACGATGCTGTATCTGTATCTAGAACTCCTTAAAACCATTTTACAGTACTTAACGGTGCATAACCAAGCATGGCTTTGATTTTCTAAAGAAATGTGACCAAGATAAGATATGTGTGCCCTTTGTAACAGTTGAAAATAAACATTTTATTGCTCTCTGGTAAACTATATAATGGGGATACTGTTTGTGAATTACCTCAAATATACATTTGTCATTCTCATACAATATCTTATTGGCCAACATGTATCTATCTGTGATGTCATTTTTTTATCGTTAGCCAAATATAAACAGGCTTATATTTGAAGGCGAACTCAATGCTAGAAGTAAATAATTTAACTTAATATATCAAACCTGGGATTTGGGTTTGTGAAAAAACTTGACTTAGCATTTCAGTAAGCTTTGCTCTACTTCGAAATAACTGCTGAAATGAAAGTTGACTGTCATGTTACTTTTCTAATCAAAATTGTGAGGATGTTTTGTACCCAGTAATTTGCATCACTAAAGAATAAAAATGATTTCTAATTGAATTAGTGTCTTTATGTTTGCCTGGGACCAGTGTTGAACCTGGTTGCTGAAATAGCTTGTCTAAATTGTGATCTGAAACAGAGTCAAACCTTCTAGTAGTCAGTCACTTATGGTGCACGCATATCCCTTTTACATCTTGAAGTTTAATATGACAGATGTGATGATGAGTTAAAACTGTGCTGGCTAACAAATCCAGTTTGCCCTGCGCAGTGCTTGACTTGGCAATGTGGGAATTTGAGTGGTATCACTGGGGACATTGGCGGTGCAGCTCTGTTGTGCAGCATTCTCAGGATAGTAATGGGACACAGTCACCAGGGAACCCCTTGAGTGTGTGTACTGAGGGAAAACTGACAGGAGCAGAAGAGAGAGGGGAGAGATTCAAACGAGTGAGCAATAGTGAGGGAAATGGAGGCGCATTTGTATGGTCTTCTCTGCCACTGAAGTTGTAAAATGGAAACATATTTCTCCCCTGACAGCTACAGTAGATCTAACCCCCTGCGTTGAGCTGCTTATGATGTTGTGCGGTATAGAGGTGGACCGCAGGGGTGTCCCAAAGGCTTGTTGTTTCTTGTCAGAGATTAGATTGAACCAAGCGAGTCTGGTTCATACTCATGCCTGAGAGAAGCCAGGATTCTCTGTCACTGACCACAACCTCTGAGCTTTGTTCTGTATTACTGCATCCAGATTTATTTGCCGTTGTAGAATAAAATACAGTTATTTTCAAATAGGTTCAACCTTCCTGGGGGGGGGGTTTTCATGCTGTTGAATATTTGTTGACTGTGGCACTGGTGCATTTCCGGCCATTCGGAATGGAGAAAAGGCTATACGTGTATATACATTTGTTTCCATATTTATTATTTCACACATTCCCAATTAGTCTGCTTGGTGATTTGAGGAGCAGTGAAAAGATCAGCTGTATGTTTCACTGTATTTATTCCCTAATATTATTAGAGAAAGTGACGACAAACTTAAACTAAAATGGTTGTGTTAGTTTAGCTTCATTTAGTAGAGCTTGAGTCAAAGACTTAAGTCCGGGTGTTAAAATATTAGTTCAAATGTCTCTGCAAGGTGATATATTTTTTTTATGTGATTAAATAAAATACATTCTCACAATGTAGATGGACGAAGCACAGATGAAGCACTTGTTCATCATGTCAATTACAGCCACAACAATGTGACAGGAACACAGTGATTTGACAAAGTAATTTGATTTTCCTTCATCAGCTGGGGGAGGTGTTTTAACGACTATTAGCGGTGTGAAGAAAAAGAGCCTTGGACTTGATATTTGTTAACATCAAAACTTACAAAAACAACCTTTTTATATAATGTATACTGCAGTATGTATATTTGTCAACTCTATCAAATCTACAATTATTGTCCCCCAAAATGCTCATAGGTTCAGTACCTCTGAAGTTGTAAGTGTCTCTTGTGTAGTGTAACTCTTAAAGGCTTTGGGGAATTGTATTTCATGATTTACTTTAGACTGTACTTAAGTAAATTGCACTATAATTATCTGGTAATAGAGATTTTTAGAAACCACGTCCTTTTGCTGTAATAATCAATTTGATGCATGCTCGTCTGCTCTGTGAGGGAAGAGGTTAGCTGTCCCCCTTAGTTTTAGACAGAAGGTTTAAGGAGGGATCCACTGAAGGCATATGTCAGTGAGGTAAAGAGCGCTGACAGCCATACGTCATCTCTGCCTGGTGCAGGCCCCTGTATTTAAAAGAGTACGGCAGTCAAAAGCCCATAAAAGTGAGTGACTCCTCTGGAGCATCTGCCACTGCATGCAGGGAGGAGATTCAATGTGAAAAAGGGGAGATAATGTGCTCACTCACTAATGGGCACCCGACTAGACACAGGCTCATTTTTCACATCATGTCATCTGTAAGGTTTGAATAAAAGTAATGGCCACAATGAGCCTGGATCTCTCCCAGCCATTATGGCTTTTGCTTCCTCACTTTTATTTGTGTTGACTTGTACAGTCGGAGGAGATGACAGTCTCTGGGCCTTTGGATCAGTCAGAGTGATGATCTGCACTGCTCTCCTCTGCTGCTGACAGGTCCCTTCTCTCTGGCAGGCATGTGATGCCAGAATGCCGCACTACGTCATATCAAATGCTGTAATCTGACAGAATAAAGGGATTTTTTCACACTGGGGACATCACATCTCTGTCTTTTGTAATTTTCTGACAGAGACAGAAGGGGGAAATGAAGGGGTTTCTACAGTTCCATGTAGTAAGAATTAGTGTCAGTCAAAGTTAAGTGGCTATTTTAAGATAAATAGGAGAGGATTTCTGTGGCATGTTTTGGGGCAGTGGGGCTTTAAAAGGCTATGCTAATGTGAGTAGATACTGATTGGTCGTTGGATGTTTTCATTTCCTGAACATTCAGAGTCGCAGGACACAGCGTGTCTAAATATCCATTCTGAAAAGGTTAGTGTGTAATTAACGCTTAAATTCACTGCCACTGCCAGCCATGTTCAGTTCAGAATAACAATAGAAGCTTGGATGTTAATCTTTTCATCTTAAGGATACACTGTGCACACTAACCTGTACTGTACAACTGCATAGAAATAATTATACTACCGATAATAATGATTTTTGTGTATATTTCTGTTGTACCTCTTGCATAACACAATCGTTTAATGTACTGTATGTAGAAAAGGAGAGGAAAAGCCTTAATATTTAACATGTTTTATGCTTCATCAGTTACTTTTAAAATAAAGGACTGTTACGTGTCAGCCCCTGTAAAAATGTGAAGATGGATGAGAAAACAAGTGATTTCCTTATTAGGTTCAGATGTCAAAGGCCTTCTTCCAGAGCTTCAAGCTTCAAGAGCCCAGAAGATTAAGACATATATTGGATTCATGATGGAGGCCACAAAGTTCATTTTCAAAATAAAATAGTATATTATTCACAGTCCTTTTAAAATTCAGATTGCCAGCTGACCTGTGACTTGGAAGTAGTGTATTACATTTGCAATGAGCTGCGGCTATGTCACTAGAAGAAACAATCCCATTTCTTGCTCCTCTGCCCGGGGAATTATGGGATTAGACCAACCATAGTTTAAGAAACTAAACAGAAATACTGTTAAATTAAATTTTGATGTCAGATTTTTCTTTGTTTTCCTCTCACATGTATCCATTTTACTGCAAGCTTCATTATTCTCTCAATTCTTGAAAGCAACGGAACTGAGACGGATCTTTTATTGTGAGCCATACTGAGACTACGCTGCAGTAACAGGAAACGAATACAGTCCTGCTTTGTATAGCATGTGAACATCTCCCTCCGGTGATTTATAAGAAACACATGCACACTGCTCCGGCTGATTTTCATATATATTAAAATCACTACCTACTGCGGCATATGAAATTGTGCAAACCGCTAAAGCCTAAGCTTAACATTGGAACTTCTGCTTCTCTTTAATTCAGATTTCCCTCTCAATTCTCTGACCCTAAAAAGAGGTGGCCAATAATCTCATTCACACACAGACCCCACGTACCCTATATAAGACCATAGAAGTAATATTGACATTGTTCAGCTGCAAAAAAAAGTTGCATGTCATACACAGATATTATGAAAAGTTAACGCTCTCCTCCAAGCTATATAGGCACTCAGAGCTGCCAGTATAATAGAAATCTCCATTTAAACCCTCCTACAGGACAATGGAAATCTGTGTGTACAGCACTTGCATAGAAATATCAATGTAATATTCAGTCCAAATTCTAATTTTACCGTTACAGTACGGAGAGCTTTGAGATATTGAGCAAGTATGCTGAGCATAATCAGTCAATACACTTGGTGGAGGGCTGCCCCACGCATGGTAATAAAGCCACAACTTCAGCATGGCGAGCTCATTCCCATAGTATCCCCCCTTCCAACCCCCATCTCCCTGCACCAATGCCTGCCTCATCACTCCACACAAAATATCCCACCCTTAATTGGTCTGTGCTCCTCCAACATGTTTGTAATGAAAAAAGCAGCACATAATTCTTAGTTTGTTGGCTGGCAGAGCCCAATTTACAAAAGTGGAGGTTGGTGATAAGCAGAGACAGTACGGCTGTGGAGTGCTCAGAACAATGAATCACCCCGCTGCCAGGGTTGAGCAGAATATAATTGAGTCCAACATCTCTGAGCACTTTCACCATAATTAATGATAATCTGTAACAGAGGAATCTGAGATTCCAGTTCACAGAACTGTTTAATTAGGCCCAGTAATGAAAGCACAGGCACTACAAGAATATGGCCGGGCCTCATGATTAATGATTTGTGCTACTGAACACAAAAGTGCTGCACCGTTAACTCCAACGGATGCTGCTGTGTCTCCCTGGCATTTACAGAACACCAAAATACATATGGAGCTGTTTGCATCCCCTATATAAAACATGGCAAATACAATGTGTTTTTCCCTATATGCTGTTATTTTTTATTATTTAATGCTCTGGATTAGCACACATTTTCACCTTCAGTAAAATTACTTAATTTGACAGTGAACTGATATATATTTTTTTACATGATAATGAAGACCGTTATAATTGCCTGTCCATGTATATTAATGTATTGCACTAGTCAGTGTTCACAATTTAGTTTAGTACAATGTAAATGACCAATTGTGCTCCCTTTAATTAATAATAATAATAATTAAAACATTTTTATTAAGTTATAAAAAGCACAATCCTATGATAGGGAGTAGATTTGTTAATAAGAAACATATTTGAGGATTTATAGCTTATGAACGTTTAATGTTAGTTGTTATTATTATGTTATACCAAGAGCGTATGTTTAAATGTGACAAAAGATGACATCAAATCAAATCTAAACCTTCTGATGTGTTTGAATGGTGGTTGTGCTTGTGTTGTTGGGAATACATTTTCAAGCTGAATAATTGCAACTTTGTATTTTCTCGTCTACACAGCCTGTACAACCACTGCTTATTTATACTGTTGTGATAAAGCGGTGTGCAAAAAGATTGGCATGTGACAGAAAACATAATGTCTGGTACCATTCGCTCCAAGTAATAAAACAGGACATAAGAATTGAGGTCTTTTACTTAAAAGTATGGATTACATTATTGAATGAAATGCTCCAGCTCCTGTTTGTGCCTTGCAGGCATCTTTGTGGTTATTTCCTGGTAGCGTAGCTAGAGTTCCTCGACTTCATAACACAGCAGCAGGCAAGGCTTTGCAGTCTCTCTGTGCTAGACTGGCTCCACCTTTTAAATGGATCTCATGAAATGCACAGTAATACAGTCATACCATTACAGAAACAAAATAAGGTTTTTGTTTGGCATGAATTGGATTTCTACCCAGAAAGAAAGCTATTAGTCACTCCCTGTCAGTTTGTTGACTGCCTCCAGTTTGATGTTTTTGTGTGCAAGACCTCTGAAGTTAAATTTCACACTTGCTTATTTTAAACGTAATGCTTCCTTTGGTGAAAATGTGGTTTGGCGAATCAAAAATCATGCCAAGAGACTTAATAGAAAGATCAGACTGTTATGAAACAAAGGGAACAGTATACTGTGCAGGAACCTACTATTCATTTTATTCATCATACCTTTCAGTAAAATGTTGAAGTCTCCATCAAGCAGTCACATGCCTTAGGAAACATCAGTGTGAAAGGCAATAAGCGCAGAAAACCAGGCTCAGAAGCTCAACCCTCATAAATCTATGACAAAACTTTCCAAAAATGAGCAAGAGGACACAAAAAAAGAGAGAGAAAATTAGATGTATTCCTGAGAAAGAAACGACTGTAACCGCCCACCCCCTTGCCCTCTCATTCCCCATGTCTAAATCTTGTTTAGTTCTCTAATTCTACAGTTTCTGACCTGGATCTGGCCATCGCTGCACATGAAAGAAATTACAAAAGCCTCTCAGTCACAACAGCCCAGCTTCCTCCTGCACCACAGCATTTGTCATTGCCAAAACAGCAGAGTTTAATTAAGTGTTGTGAGCAGCCTAGTGAGAAACACACTTTAAATTAAACCTCTGAACATGCTGCTATTGGTTCTTTACCTTCTCAACAATCAGCGGGGTGTACGGCATAAATTTCTATCTCTCAAGGGGGAAGGCAGCTGCTGCACTTCTAGCGATTCATAAACGGCTTGCCTCCCCAAGAGCAATCTCTATTACAGCACATTTCATTATAACCCAGCGAGCAGATGAATGTGATAATTAATGTCCCTTCCCAACTAAACATTTTATTTACTCTTGATGAATTAACGGCCGTTATCAGGGTTTTAAAAAAAAAAAGCATGTACTGTATGTCAGTGCATCTGTGTAGGTGAAAAGAATTACATGGCAAATTATCTTGAGGCATCGAGCAATTCTCAGAGCAGGAGAAGGAATTAATGCCATCCCCTCTCTAATAATGGATTGTTTCAAGTTGTATTTGGATTCAGTTATGCATTTGTAAGTATGTCTTTTATGATATCAAAAGATCGACTGCATCAGTTGAGTCAATGGGAGCAGCTATGGAAGAAGATTAGAAGAGACCACTGGCTGTTACATCCGTAGCAAAGACGGTTCTTTTGTCAAGTGGCGTTTGAATTGACCCTGGAGATTTTAAGATGCCTTTTATAAGATGATCTTAAGAGTCCGCCTTCAAAAAAAGGGAACATTTAGACACATCAATGCCTAAAATTAAAATGAATCGACACAGGGAACTTATTCTAGTAATATTCAAATAATAGACTGTTACATTATTAATCATATGTCATCATGGTGCCTCTCAGTGTCAAAGATAGATGTCATGCCACATGATATCATGTCACAAAAGATAACCACAGACTAACCATGAGAACATTTAAAGGTTAAATCTGGTGATATTCAATACGTTTGCAAAACCAACAATATATTGACCCTAATATAAAATGATCGCCTGTGTAGCCAAGGCCTGATATAGTGTCAGCAATAGACTCATTGTTATATATTGAAAATATCCCCCCCCCCCTCCAAAATGCAGATTTCAATCCATTCTGAGTAAACTACAGTGCCCATCTGTTTTAACGTTTGTTGATTTTTCTTTTCAGAATTCATGTCTTCTGTAGAAAGAAATGGGCTTTGGAAGTTGGAGAGTTTATTTCAACATTTACTTCTAGCTATCCTGACAAGCTAGACTCTTTACATGCTTGCTTATAACTTATTTGAAGAGTTGGGTCTGTGAGATTGACAGCCTTGTGTTAAGAACATAGATCAGAGTTAACTTGAATGCATCAGTTTTGGACTTGGTTTATTTGTGCAGAGGTGTTCATGATAGGCTACTAACCATTTGTGAACTTCAACTTTATTCTATTCAGGAATTCAGCTCGGGAGAGGTTGAGCGAGGGGAGATTGTCCACTAGCTAATCGAGCTCAGACGGCATTGTTCACTTGGAAGGATAAATAATAAAAAATGCTAAGATGGGTCACCAAATATACTTTGCTTCCCATTAATATACCTGGGCTGCCTGCTTAAGTAAAGTCTATGTGCGGGAAACACTGGAGATGGACTAACACACTATTGGTCTTTCGCGGGATTTTGTTGACAATAACCAAAAGATAGAATATTGCCATCCTTATCCTTTCGGTTAAACCGTCCTTGTCTGCATTTTTCCCAAAAGATCAATGTTCTTGCAAGCTATTGCTTTTCAGTCATTATGATCAGTTCTATACAACTCCGTGCACTATTCCTCCGCTCAGCTCAGGTGCATGGGCTTCTTCTTAAGGAATAGTATAGCTTCATTCATAAACTCAATATTGGAGAGCCAGGTTCCTAAGCAGGCTGAGTGGTTACAAAAAACAGTCAAGTCCTGTGCCCATATAACGTGTAACAAGCCAATCCCTGGCACAAACACAGAGAGCAATCAAACTCAGCCCACATGAACCTTAAACAAAGGTGGAGGTACATTTTCCATCCGTGTTGGCTGACATTTCCTTGTCCTCCCGTTGCTGCTGCTCCTACGTTTGAGTGATCAGACAGCCATTACAAGGTCCAGGTTTATTAGCGAGACCATATAGGCCCAAAGCTCGCTGTGGTGGAGGTGTAATTCTCTACAAAGTGTGTCACGTTAACTCTGTTGACTGATCCACACAACACCTGGTTGAGAGGACCTCTCACATCTGCAGCAGCCCTGTAATGGAGCAGCGATGTCTGTAGCTCTCCGCAGTGCAACCACAAAGAGGCCTTGACATGATTTTCATAGCTGCCTTGTTCATATTGCAGCAGGCAGTCACTTATACAAGGCACTTTCCAAGTGCTAAATTGGATGACGACTCTTGTCTGAAGGGTCTCTACTTTACTTTCAGTACGCTTACCATATATGTAAAAAAAGTTAAACTTACAGTGTAGTGTAGTATATAGGAAATCTGGTTATGTGCAAATTAGGGGATGAGCTTTGATCCATCCTACGAAGTCCTGCCGTACTTGCAGTATTTTCATTTAATGTATGTCATTTTCACATCTTTTCCATGTTCCAGCAGCTCATTACTTATTTGATAGGAACAGTGTAATCAGTCCTATTTAATAAATCTTGGATTAAAGGAAGCATGGTTTGCATTGAATCCTGGTGTTAGATAACTTACAGCATGCACAATGTATTGGGACCTGTTAAGGTCAGAGTTGGATCTCTTTCATCGTTGATCATTTAAGGATGCTCCTCTGCTCTTCCTCCTTGGAATGCCAAATGATATATGATCACTTCTCCGCTGCTAGTTAATGTACACTATTAGCTCTGTATTTAAACATGATAATGTAATTGATTCGCACATTGATTTATTGATGTTAATTCAAGTGTTTCATGTATTAATCACAGTAAAGAAATTAATTTAGTATATTTTATGAGCTGTTGTGTGATCAACTAATGATATGAATTAATCAACTTTAATAAGAATTCAAACACTATTGTTTGGCTAATTTGTCACTTTGTTAGAGGGAGAATGAACAAGGGCCTCTTGATTTACAACACATAACTCTACTGAACAATCTTGTAGGGAATTACACGGCCTAATTCTTGGATTATAAACCGAGTTATCAGTTTATTGGGTAATTCAATCTAGCAGAGATGCCTTGCAATTAATCATACCGTTTTGTCCCATCAAGATGTGGATTCCTATCACGATTCAATACCAAATATTATATCATAATGTTTTGCTTAAAATTATTGAGAATGTGGCAATGGAGGGGCTGTTGTTGTTATTTGGATTGCAGTACTTACATGTTGAATTCAAAGTGATTGGCCTCAATTGTAGCCGGCGCCTTTCTTTTTGCTCACACTGTATCCATCAAAGTAGAACAATGCAGCTTAGTAAAACTGTTTTCACTCTTTGCTTTGAGTAAACACTGCAATTGTTTTGCACTCCAGAGAGCCATTTAAGTAGTTCATTAGTGGCTATGTCATGTCTTTAAAGTATTGATCTCCCCAGTCAATGGAAAAATAACCCGGTTATAAGCTACTTGTCCATAGCGATGGGCAACATAAATTATTTAAAAAGGGCAGATTCACTGCGGCCATGGAGCCATCAATCACAAGATATGGCAATGACAAAAAAGCTGTGCTTCACAGGTCCCTCCTATCCCCCCCCCCCAGAACAATTCTATCAGCCAGGTGACTGTGTGGAGGCAGGATGACCTGATGTCACTCACATTGTTGCCTCTGCCTTTGAAGGGCCCGGCTCTCCTCTCGGCCCTGGAATGGGATGGCTAAATAGATTCTCTGTGTTTACCGCTGGTCTTCCTCCCAGTGCACACTTCAATTTGTCTGACAATAAAAGGTGGACAGAAAAGTTGGAGTTTCCCAAACAATGGATGAATTTTTTATCAAATGGTTGAATTGAGTTGCAAGTGGCACAATATTTATTCATAGGTATTCATCCGGAGATATTCTATTGAAAAGTGAACGATACAACAAGTGTAGAGGTTTATAAGAGCTAGGTTTTCCTTATCCTGTGCTAGTTATGGGTAAACACGATAAATGAGTCATGATTTACATGTCAGATTTTCCTGATTATCACTGTTTGTACAAGGTGAGCTTATATCTTTACACTTGGGGCAATAAAAGATAGAGGCTCTAAATAAAGTTGGGTTAATCCTGTTATAATCTTTGTAAAGACACAATGTGACAACGTACAGCGCACACTCAGAGGTGGCAGCTCTTAATACAATGTAATTGATGTAGCAATACATTGTATACTCTACAGACTCGGCTGAGTCTTTTTTTCATAATAATAATAATACATTTTATTTATAGAGTGCTTTTCAAAATACTCAGACACTTTACAAACATTAAAATCATCATAAAAAGCGATACGCTAAAAACAGAAGACACAACATTCGTCACACATTAAAAGCAGTTCATAGTCCTTAATCTTATTATACTGTTTAATTTAAGATGCTGTATTATTAATTGATTCTTTAAACTTATTTGAGGTTTTTTTTGCTGTACGTAAAATAAAATAAAGATCCAATAGTAGTTGGATTTTATGTATATTTATAATTGCAATGATCAAGCATAAAGTGACCTTATTTTCCATTTTCAGAGGTAAATATTTCTGACCAAATAGACCCCTAAATGTAACATTGTATGGTATACTGCAGACATAGCTTCATTAATAAAAAGAACAACCCTTCATTTTAAATCCTATAATCTGATTGGATGTGCTGTACCGATTGATTTAAGCTGTAGTAACTCATGGTCATAATATGTGTCCTTTGTCTAGTATAAATCTCCCCCCCCCCCAAAAAATTAACCCACTGCTGCATGAAGATGTACCTTAATAGCAGCTCATCAGACACACATACTGTAAGAGCATCATAAATGAAGACATGACAAGGTGCTCAAGCAAATAAAAAACACATGGAGATACTTAAGTCTGGCAGACGTGACTTTGAGTTTGAGTTTCAAAACCTGACTTTGATTAATAATTGATTATATGAACCCATCCGACATGAAAGGCAGGAAGAGGTGCCATTCTTGTGAGCGACCAGCCAGTCAAACGGCACTTTGTTGTTTCAAATGCTCCCCTGCATGTCGATACCATGGTCAGTCCTCTAACCCAACCCAGAGCTGTGCAACAAAGGCAGCCCGACAAAATGCTGGCACTATCCTGATGAAACGAGACATGCAGGGATATGAATGACTACATCTAAGGGGTAATTGCTGAAGAGCAGGAGCCTCCTACCTCGTTTCATTTAGTCTATTAGCAATTTATGGCTGGTCTCACTCAGCTCTACGCAGGAGGGGTTTGATCTAAATTCTCATGAGCTTTTAGGTGAGGCTGGGACCCAGTAGAGAGCCTTGGGGGGAAGAAAAGGGTTTCACTTACCACTGTTTTAATTCTCTTTGGCTTATCATTAATTTGTTGTCACAGAAGAAAGGTGAGCATCACATAGATCTAATTAAAGTTAATGGGATTATGATCCCATTCTCTCAGTCTCTGAAGTCCTGTTATATAGTTGTTTTAGGGAACTAAAGGATTGTTGTTCTTAGTGCCTCATCACTATGTCTTGCCTATATGCTTGATTATGTATATGACTGACTGAATGACAGTATTTGTAGGCCTACATATAAAATAATTAGATAATCCTCTTGACTCTCAGACTGGTTACGGCAGAAATTACAATTGATGTAATTACCACGGTAGTAAATAGCAGAGCAATGGCACATTGGTTGGTTTTTAAGAGTTTATTTATTTATAGTGAGAATAATCCTCTCTTGACACCGCAGCTAAAATAACGCTGATATCAAGAAACAGAGTTTAGTGGTCCGTAAAGATTTTGGCCAACCCAGTCGTTGTGCTTCTGCGCTTGTTGGTGGAGGTTGGTAGGGGCTTCAAGCCGAAGGTGAAGTGTTGGTGCTATCAGAGGCCCCGCTGGCTAATGCCTGGTGTCAGCCCCCCACTGACAGAGATGCAGATCTAAGATGTATTGGGGTGGGGGTTCTGACTGGTCCAACAACAACAAAAGGCAGACAGTGAAGGCAGGCTAACTCTGTGTGATGGCCTCATGCAGTTCCGGACTGGTGGCCAGCACACCAACACATTGTGTTCGTGTTAGCTGAGACTCGTATATGTTTTGGAGTCAGCAGTGTTTGGAATTAGAGGTTGTTTGGTTTAACAGCAGCATAGCTGAAACATTGTACTACAATTGTGTGGCGTAGCAATGACAGAGGACTTTCTATTTGCATTGTTTTTAAGAAGGGTGGGTGTTTTGGAAAAAACTTTGAAAATCTCTCATCCGCTTTTTACATAACTCAATTTTCTGCCAGATGAATTTAATAGTATTTTGCGTATTGAGCAACTGAACTTTCATCATCTTTCTGCTATTTTTATTAACCATATACCAGGTGTACAGCTGAAGTGACTATTTTGGACTGACAACATTGTTTAGAACTATTAAATTAACTAAAACATAATAAGGATTTGTTAGAGTGAATGCAAAAGCAAAGTATGATGATATAATGCTATTGTCACACGTCTATTCAACACCATGAAAACAGAATGAGTAGAGCAGTGCCCGAGCTATATTCTTCATCCGTGCCACTCCCCTCCTACTGTGCTGTGCTGTGTTTGCTGGGAAACTCTCTGTGGCACCTGCCTCCACAGGGGACTCTGAACCACCAGCCCACAGGAGTGACTCCCACTGGGAGGGCCGAGGCCTTGCGCTTCCTCCCTCTGCTGACCTCTGACACACCCAGTTTGTGCTTGGTGGCCTCGAAGAGACAGTGGTGGGGATTTTCCCCAGCCAAGCAGCGGGTTGTAATTGATGTGGCAGAGACGTCAGCACTAATCTTTTGCTCTCTTGACGGCCTCTCTGTAAGCCCCTCATCCACTCAACTCCGAGACCTGCCGTACCAACCTCAGCAAACTGCTACCTAGTCAATTAGATCTACCCTGTCTGCTCCCTGTTTTGTGTAAATATATCTGCTGTAGACACCCAACATGTTCAGTTATCTACCCCGGCACATTCAGGGTGATTTCTTAATGCCGCTGCATGCCACTATCAGCAAATGGAAAGCTCGGCTGATATCTCTTCCAGCAGTGGGCTGACTGATTATATATGGAATAGGGGAACACTGTTGATTTTCATATTTGTATGGAGGATTCCTATCTTCCTCTACATACTGTGGTTACCACAGTGCATATGGATATTGTAATCACACAGTTGTATATTGTGCGCTACACCTGGAGATACCATTACAATTTTTTTAAGTGGTGTGAATAGAGTCCAATGTGAAGTAGTATCACAAGCACTGCTCTGTTATGTGTTCACTTACCCCTCAACAATGTCAGTAACTTCCCTTTAGAGGACAAACCACGTCATGTGACTACTGTTACATTAGGATATCACAGCTCTTTGTAATGGAAGCAAAAGAGAAATGGCTCAACTCAACAGTATTCAAAGCTCAAAGACATAAATGTCATTATTACTCACCTCAAACTAAAAAGGAAATACAAACAGATTATCTCTTCTTAAATAACACAACTTGCAGAGTCATATAGAAGTCAAAATTGCGATGTTCCTCTTATTCACTCGTATTGAACATCTCCAGGATTTCTCTGTGGATTATCAGATTACAAACTATCTGTAGACATTAATCATCTGTATGCCGTCCAGTTTACTGGCTGAATAGACTAAGCTGTAAAATATAACACATGACTTACAGTGTATTATCGTAACTATTATTTGTTACCGTGACTTTTAAATGTAGCAGTTAAATCTGTACAACACATCCATTTTATTTTAAGGTGGACTTGTGAGCTTCACCAGAACTGAAGTTGTGACATTTTCGCACTACACCAGTGCAACAAACATTTCACGTTCCATTACAGTGGGAGGTGAAAATACCCATTTTCCTTATTTCATGTTACCTAATATGACCTTCCAGTTGTGATTCTTCACTCTGGGTATGAAGCCTGTACTATACATACACTGTGTTACTAGAGAGGTGGCTATAGGACATGCTCTGTGCACATGGTCCACTGGCAATATTCCAACCTCAGGGGATTCATTATTTATATAATTACTATGACTAAATATTCCAAAATTACAGTTGTGATTATTTTTGCAAGAGGAAGGTCAAGCTGGTGAGAAAAAAAATGGAAATGAAATAATTCACCAAATAGGTTTCTGATCAGGATGCATGTAAATGTATCAAAGAGGGGCCCTTAGAAGGTTAACAAGGTTAATCTGCTATGACTGTTGAAATTCCCATGATATGCCAGTTGAATAAAGAATTATGATGGAATGAACCATGCTGTTTATCCCAAATCCTCTTTTTTCTGAGTAATGGCATGAATTATAAACATTTTGTCAATGTACATGCAGTGAAGCAAGAATTCAAGATTTACTGTTGAAATAATGCATTGCTGAGGGGAGATGTAGAAGGAGCACTGTTTGATCATCCCTCTTTAAAATAGGATACGACTGCTGCTAGATCATAAGCAAAAAGATTATATGCTGTTCAAATGCTATTCAAATATAGAGTTTGAAAGCTTACTAACATGGTATGTTAAATGCGTCAAAAACAACTTTTTGTGAAAAATATTCAAAAAATGTCAAAGTTTTGAGTGGCAAGTGAGTGCTTTTTACTGGAAATTAAAACAGCTGCATATAGAGAGGGGAGATGTTCATCACAGTCTCATCCATGAGCAAACCCACTGGCAAACATTGACAACCTCTCCCCATGGCCTCACTCATATTAGACAAACTCTGGCAGAAAAGGAGTCTGCTTCACATAAGTTCTGTTGATTAAACTGAGTCATATAATGTGAAGCGGTATTATGCATAAACACAGATATGAATGATAAACAGAGGATATGAATCTTTTCAGTCACAAAGGTGTTTGCCAGTTCAACCCATGAGCTCTTTCCCTACACAAATTCAAATTTCTTCTTTACTCTCTTTGCATATTTCAAGCTGCAGGTTGAAAGAATGGCTCACAAAAGAATGGAAATGTAGGAACAAAAACACTAATAATCTTACCTAAGCATTTTAAAGCAACATATATGTAGTAGTAGTATATAGTATTTCTCTTTGCTTCCATTCCACTTTTGACACACAACAAGCTCCAAAGTAATAAACAATGCTCACCTTTCTAAAGAAACTTAAATAGATAATGATTGTAATTATCCATGATTTGTTAATTATTGACATTTCTCACAGATTCTGACAAACTTCAGGATTGGTTCATTGTAATCCTCCAACCGAGATATTGTCTCAAATAGAGACATACACTCGGTTACCTTGTCTCAGTCTTGTACATGTCAGTGTTTATCAAAAAGTCCAAGTATGAGTCAGGAACATCATCAAATGTCTGAAAATATAATAGGTGTAAAATGTCAAGGGAAATAGCCCGGCATTACAGGAAGCGATGCCATTTTCGTAAATGTTTAATTGATTGTAATCCTTTGTTGAGGAGACATTTGCACAATGCATGGGGTTCACACAGAGCAGGACGTTGAAATATTGAAGTAAAATAATAATTTTGATCCATCTGCAGCTTAATTGTCAGAAAATGGCTGATAATGGCCTTCTAATTAGCGTGATTATCTACCACACATTTAAAATGGCAGGGAAAAATGAAAGTTGTAATTGGAAGTGGACTACTGGACTACTGTAAGTGTATGAAATCATTCTTTCTCAGCTATGTTTAAACAGCTGAGAAAAAAACTTGAATTATTAACAGCTGAATACCTGCCATGGCCAGTCTGATAGCTTTAATTGTTTTCATATGGCCATTCATTAGTGCACATGTGGTTGATTAAGCCACATGTCAGCAGTGAGCAGCCGGGTGAATTGCGCCTGAGCTGTCAGGCCAGAGGGAAGCTGTGAAAGGGACGTGGTGATGGTAGTCATTCTCCTCCCCATCCGGAAAGCCAGCCACCTCCACACAGACATACAAACCACCTCCCAGTCAGGTTTGCGGGCAACCATCTTTGCTTGAGCTGCTCCGCTCGCTGTAGCCATGATTCGCAATTCTCTCCCTTTATTTACACACCATCGCCCCGGCTCCACGTCACGTTGCAGTGGTGTAGGCGTGCGGTCGCAGCTGACCCCAGGGTAGGGGCTGTCTCCACTGATCCAAGCTTACCCTGCTGGGGGACCAGGCCCAGGTCATGTAATACACAGTGTAACAGCAGCAGTGTTTCATGCTACCATATAAACATCCTCCAAGAAATTAAGAAATATGGAACATTTCAGGCTTTGTGATAGTGCTCTATAACAAAAAAGCCAATGCATTTTTGTTTCTAACAATATATGAATTAAATTGAAATATATTTGTCCCACGCATCTGTGAATCTTTGGCCTTTTATCATCTTATCCTTTAATACAGCATTGGGATCTTCAGCAGACGATCAGAAATACACTGCACCTTTATATAGCTGTTGCCTGGATGTTGCCTGCTTTTGTCACAGCATACAGTCACATAAGATGCTCTACCCACAAGCAAATGTATTACCAAACCAAAAAGCTGTTGGAGGTGTCATGTAAATACCTAACCACAGTTAAAGTAATAGGCTATAAAGTGATCTTTAAGTGGAGTTTTAAGCACCCCCATAATGGCTTTGGCTGCCTTTTAGCAGACCATGTGACTCCCCCAGAGTAGTGATTATGAGTCACGGATGAAGAGGTCTTGTGTGTAGGTCAGCCTGTAAGCCTCACTTTCACCTGCCAATCTTTACTTTCCTCGATACTCTGAGAGCCTTGTTCTTTTTACTGTTAACTGTCTTACAGCAGGTGGTATCTGGTAAATTATATCTACAAAACACTTTGACAAAACTTGGGTATAGCCTTGTGGAATTCCTACTGTGGAGAAAAGCCTCCAAAATTGAGAGACAGAAGAACAAAAAAACATAAATTAAATGGCCATCTTATTTGGCATATTGTGGCACAGTAAGAGGGCGTTACTGCATATATAATGTAGATAGTCATAAGAATTGTTTGGTAAGAAAATTCCTTGCTCTGCTATGGACGTTTTTTTTCCATATTACATTACACACAAGGACACTGATGCATAGTGCTTTTTGAATTTTGTATTATGTGAGAGATCTGGGGGCGAGTTTCAGGAAGTGTTCTTAATTTCACAGGGTTAAGGAACAGCAGATTCACAGGGAATACAGATCACTTAGCACAAGTCTGCGACCGCCCTGAAGTTGGAAATCGTTCTCCCTATTTGTTAACCACATCCTTGGGGCCGCTGAACCGTTGAGACTGCCATGGTGAACGTGCAGTCCCAGAAGGAGGCTTTGCTGTCATAGATCAGTGAAACAGTGATTCAGCTTTGCCAGTGTGTTTATGTGAGTTCACTTGTGCATGTTCTTTTAGTGTGTTAACCTCACAGCGTGTGCGTGTACATGTATGAAACGTGTTCTGCCTGCGTGAAAAGCCTCTCCAGCCTTTGGGTCCATAAGTCTTCAGGCCTCATGATCAAAGCAGTGCCATCTGAACTGTACCATAACCAATGTCTACATCAAATCCCCTCACGAGAGACAGAAATGTACAAAAATGGGACTTAACTGTAGTCGAGTGTAATCTGTTGTAAAAATCAAAGCCACTGTGTAAATATATGTTTAAAAATACAAAATAAAAGCGAGATTTGTTTCTAGAAAATAGGATGTAAAATGGGATGAATTCAGTATGACACAAACCATATAGACATCTAAAACAAACAGTGAGTTAAGCCACCGGATAGATTGTGCGAGAATCCTCCCATTATTTGCCCAAACTAAAAGGAAATGTACATGTATCAGTGATAATCCGATAATCATGCTGCTCCTAAGCTTTTAATTTGATTAAGTGTGTGAAAATTGAGGGCAGAGAGTCTCTTGGAGGATAACATCACAGACAGCATCTCCTAATTAGTGCTGTAAATTTACATATGGATTCCTGTTTAATGTTTAACTAGTCTTTAATCCACCTAGCTCTGTGATGTCTGCAGTCGGAAATATCAGCGTCTGTCACAAGATGTGCGATTATCCCAAATACGCTCAGGCTGCTTTTGATGAAATGGTAACAATTACTGAAGCTTTCAAACTGATTTAAGAACTGTTTTAGTCATGGTGGACAAAACATGCTCAGTATCCTTCAGGAATTTAATAGAGCACTGCTTTTAAAGGACTAGATTAACAGCAGACAATCATTATCTCCATTATTGTCTTTTTACAGCACACAGTCTTCCCTATTGAAATCAATCGTCATATCCCTTGTGCCGCGCTGAAAAAATGACAGATTAAAGTGATCATGCAGTTCATTGTTTTATAAAGATAATTAAGATACTGGACTTTTTTTTTTTGTATATTTCTGCTTGAGGATCTATCGACTTAAGTCCTATCTGACAATGGTGCTACAATATTTATTGGAAACAACCAACACCTCACAATGCACGGTTCGATTTACAGACGTGCAGCTGGGTTTACACATCAGTCAATCAATAGTTTTGGATTAAGTGTTGCTGGTGAGTTATATGAGGTAATTTACAGGTGAGTGATTTTTCATTACTGTATGCTGTCTATAAAGTTTTTTTCTTTCGCTTTTCTCCCCCCCCCCTCTCTAATCCTCAACTCCCTCATTGTTTGTTTTTCCAAAGCCTTATTTTCTTTCCATTATTACTAAGCTGAACCAAGCCATTTTCACTTTTTACAGGCGTATTCACCCTTTCGGCTCTGAATAAATGGTGACTTTATTTCCATGAAATTCTCAAATGACATAGATTTTACTTTTGCATAAAAGCATGAAGAATGTGCCTAATATTGGCGGCATTCATCTGCTAAGTGGACATTTGCATGGGTGCGAGGGGAAGGGGAGAGGGAGAGAACCACTAGCCTCCTGGGGTGACAGCAGTGCAGGAGGATGACATGTGACAGCTGTGACAGTACTGAAGGGGGGGGTGGGCCGGCGACTTGCTGCGCCCCCTGATCCAATTACGCCACACGGCCCCCTGTCAGACCCAGCAGCTTGACTCCAGCCACTCTGAGGACAGTATTGATCTCTTGTCAGGAGGACCAGTTGCCCTCCCTTACAATCCAGCACTGCTGAACACCGCCATCACCCCCCCCCCCCCACTTACACCCGCCATCCGAGCTGCTATCCGCCCTCCTGCCAACCACCCTTTTAAATGACTGGTAAAATCGGGTTATGGCTTTCAGGTGAGGAGAGAGAGAGAGGAGGTCAATGGGTCTGTGTGCTAAATACTCCCATAGCTAGTGAGGGAAAGTGCGTAACATCCTGGGAGTGGTGTAGGTGATGCGCCTGTCCAGCTCAGTGCTATACTTACAGTACTTCCCTAATGGTCTGAGAGGATGCTGCCTCTCCTGGCTTCTATGAAAGTGTTTGATTTGAGATGATGAAAAGGCCATTGCAATTAGCAGGCCCTGGTTCGTTTTGCTAGAGCTAAGACGGTTGAGACAGTGGCAGCTGCCAATAACTTCAGCTTCCAAAGAATAGACAATTAGGCCGGGGCCTGTTACCACTGCTAGTCCCACATCTCCAGACCTTTACACCAGCCCTACCTCTGAGCACCTGCGGGTCAATAGGCAATGATGTTGTGTGGAGCAACAGCTTGGAGCAGAGGTTAATCAAACCACAACCACACACATCACTTGCATTCAGTTTATTATTCTCGCCACAAAGGCCAAGAGCAGGAGAGGAGGGAAGAGAGAGAGAGAGAATATCCATTTTTTATTTCTGCATCACAGGGAGAGATGATCTCAGTAGGTTGTCAGGTTCCCAATAAATGTGTACATAGACCGTCCTATCTTTAAAACACATAGGAGATCTGTGATGCTTTACTGTCTTTATTTAAACATATTGGTGCCACAAGTCCTACTTACAGAACTCACTGCATAACTTAAAATGCAAAATGCTCCATTATATTGCTGCCTTTACCATCCACAACTGATCAACTGACGCTGTGTGTGTATAGCACCATGAAATTGGGCACAATCTGGAAAGAAGCCCATAGTCACTTTCATGGTACATGCAATGTGTATCCAATGCAGAGTGTGAACATTACCCTGATCACTCATGCATTCAGTTGTGACACCAAAGAGGTTTGGTCAGAGGTTATGCAGAGGTAGAGTATCCCATCTCACTGGTTAAAAACAAAATAATAAACGAGGTGTTGCAGTGGAGATATGGATTACATATACTGTCTATGTGTCACCTTTCTCTGTGTACAGTATCTGTCTATATCTCTACACACTCTCAGAGATTTCTGCTGAAATCATGACATGTGGATGAAGTTAAAATGGTTAAAACTGTTTTTTTTTTGTAATTCCCTTTTCAGCTTAATAACTGCAGTCAAGTACAACTCTAAATGGATGACCTCTCAGCTCAAAGCATTCAGGCTTGCTCTCAGAACTGAAATATTCAAATTAAACACTTACGAGAAACGTACATTGTTTTCTTCAAACTTCTTGACAAATGATTAACCACCCCATAAGATAATCAATGAATCAGTTTTTGTTTTTGGACTGTTGAAAGAGAACAAGAGAAATGATTCATTCTTCGGCGGAGCTAGCTCTTCAAAAAAGACTTTTCAATTTCAGCATCCAATTTCCACGTTTCCCTCTAATGCAATACTTGCGTAGTGAGCAAAAATAGGCTGTGTCTGCACCAGTGAATTGTGATAGGCTGTTGTGTTATTGCCAGACTTATGTTCAGTAGGAGTGTTGCTTTTCTGAGCAAAGTAATCATTCATGTAATTAATCTAGAGGAAACGTGTGAGCAAAATAACCCAGATCTATGGTAGAAAGACTAAGTCGGTCCGCTGTGATATTTGATTTAATGCATTCTGGGACAGAGAAAGAGAGTGCACTGCTTCTTTGTGCTGTGACATAATTCAAGAGTAGTGCGTCCAGGAAATGTTATGGATAAGAAAGTCGTCGGGCAATTGTACCTATTGATATTGGTTGTATCATATAGATTGTTTGTATCTCTGCCTGGTTTGCAGTGGTCTGAAAGTTCAAACACAAGCAAAGCCTTGCGCGGCAGCTGGATTCTCGCAATGTCACTAAATCACATGTGAATCTATGGATCACATATCGCACCAAAATCCATCTTGTCGGGCTTCGAGTAAAGCATTTGTGTCCGGCAAGCCAGTGCACTGACCAATCGGCATCCTGTGAGGAGTCAGGTATGGATGTGGTTTAGGTGTGCGCAAGGCGATGCAGAAAGGCGACTGTTCAAAACAGCAATGGCGGCTCAGGAAGAGGTCAGCATACTGTAGATGCTGCAATAACATCAGTTATATCAGAACTGGATGGTGTTTCATCATTGGGAAAAAAGCAAAGAAAGACAACTGAAGGCTTTTCTCGATGCAAAAGATGGTTTGGCTCTTGTGCCTACTGGCTTCGGCAAGAATTTTTGGCAAGTGGTTCATCCAATCACCCACAAAGTATTTTTTTGAATGTGCCGGCCCTTTCCCAAACATTTTCCAATGACGGCTTCTCAGGTGGTTCTGTGTAACAAACCATCTGGTTAATACAATATAATGGGCAACAAGGCCTCAATATGCAATCTAAAGCAGACATTAAAGTTGAACAGAAATAAGAGTTTTTGTCACTATTGTGTTATAAAATCTAAACTATAATGATACTGCACCTATTGTGCATAATTTTTCTATTTTTCAAAAGAGGATAAATCAGTTTTTTGGACTTATTTTGTGGAAACTGTTGACATTTGGAATTAACTGTGGCCTGATGGCCTGTGGCCACACAAAGTTACTCTGTGGTCACCAAATATCCCTTGCAGGTGGCCCCCTTGTGGCTACCAAGTTGTATCAGGTCTCTTGAGAATGAGACTGTGTCTCTAGATTATAGTGTCCGTGTCCAAACTGAATGTGACGCCAGCAAGCAAGCCTCAGTGACAAAATCAGTTTGATTGCATTGTTTCTTATTGGTGTGTCCTAACTGGCCACTAGCGCCGCCGTGCTGCATCGCGCAACTGACCCTTTGTCGAACACCCTGTTTCTAGTTATTCTTTTTCTGGCTTCAAAAGCCCCGCAATGGATGAGGAATGACTGATTTGTGAAGTTCAAGTGAGGGCATTAATGCTTTCTAGTCGCAGATTCCTTAACATTAGTCCTTAGGTGTTAGGAGCCTGTGAGCAGCACAGTCCTCCTTGGCATAATCAGGGAGCCGGTAAGGAGTTTCCATTGAGTTACACTATGATGCGTTGAAGCTCTATTCAGTAAAAATAAAAGGCAATGGTAAAAAATAATGTTATCATGATGCGTTCAAATATAATCTTGTAAAATTTCGTTTTTGGCAAGGAACTTCAATACATACAGTTTGAGGGAGATGTTTTCACAGGAATATAAAATACACACTAAAGGGAATTATGACCTGTTTAACTTCCAAGCATAAAATACATCAAAACTACTAATGGCAATCAACTCAACACAACTTCAACCCTATCAACTTATTGTTCTTCTTTTTGGTACCATTTCAACCAAATAAGTAACACCAAGGCCAAAAATACTGATTTCTAACAGAAAAATAAAATTCAGTTTGACTTTAGCTATTGAGGAATGGTGAGCTATACTCCACATTGTTGTGTAAATGTAGATGTTGTTTGGCCAAATTGCACTCAATGCTATCTCAATGCTATTTGCACACATTTAACCTTTTCAGCAGCTTTTTGTGTCACTATATCGCTATTTCAAATGCAATGTATTATTTTAATTTTCTAATCAAAGTGAAATCTGCTCCTCTAGAGTAATGCTCCACATAAAACAAATATAACGATATCGGACACAAAGTGGCCTCGTCTTAGGGACACATCATTGCGGACCACATTGTGACACCGCTTCCCTTTTGGAAAGTACAATTATGAGTGTTTTTAGACATCCCAGTGAAATGTCATCTGTGAACCAACACACCACTAGCACTTCTAAACCAAAGATATTTGTCACACCTACTGTAATGCACCATCGAGTCGCTGAAGCATTGGGTCCTCCAGAGGGGCCCAGGAGGGGAATCAAGGAATCTGTCGAATTAATACATGCAATGAAGATTCCTCCTGTCATCTCAGCTCTCTTTTACCACTGGCTTTTAAAAGCCATTTAAACGCAGCAAAGTGAACGGGACAGACAAGCTTGACAGCGACTCTTGAAAGAGCATCTGTCTCCTTTAACACTTAAATAAACTATGATACCGTCTTTTACACATGAGCTTAATTTTAATTAATGAATTGATTTATTCTGTCAGTGACAAAGCCAAACTGTTTAAAAGATGCCAGAAGCAATCTATATATTTCTTCCTTTACGGAACATGCCAGGCCTTGCATCACTCTGTATAACCCTTTTCTTAATTAGACATGTGCTTGAAACTATAAAGCATCATTATAGGTGTTGATTTACACTGGAATAAGAATTATTTTTGAACTAGTTAGAAATAATATGATATGATTATGATACACAGGGCATGCTAAATCACTGCGTTTGCTCTATGTGGCTTGATGGCTATATTCCTTAAATTGGTGACAGAGCGGTAATAAGAGAAGTTTGAAGACTAAAAGTCAAATTACAAAATTTCGTGTTGATAAGATCATGATTCTGAGTGCCATTGTAGATAACACACTTTAATGTGCAATCACAGCAGGGTTTATCCAGATTAAGAAGCTGACGACTGCTCCTTGTACCTCAAACTTAATTTTTTTTACCTCACTCCAAACGGCTATTTAATTGTCTTTTTGTATTCTAAATATATTTGCTGTTCAGTTAGAATAGCTTGCTGTATCTTGTATATTACAAGTGCTAAAAAGAATATAATCCTTGATAAGGAGAGAGATCTACATTTATTCCATCTTCTCTGCCTGCTGTAAACTACTTGACAATTGTTCATTAATGATTCCCAGTAAATTCCTTAAAATGGTAATTTGTCATCCTGTCACTTCATTTGTGACCTAAAATTCCTCACTAGAGGCATCATCAAATAAATTAATCACTACCCAGGACCCATTTCTCCCTTGTGCGTGCTATTATACCCGGCTCTCTTGTGTTTCTCTTCATTTACATATATTTAATGGCCCAGTTGTGGTTGGCTGTGCCATGCGACTTGCACAGCTCGTGTCAGGTGAAATATTCCGACTGCCACAGTCTTTAACAGTGCGAACCATGTCTTGTTCATTTTCCTTGAATACCCTAAACACAAGAGAATAAAGAGAATTAGAGACATTTTATGGAACTGTAAAATCAAAAGTGCACATTTTGCAGGTTTCTGGTTGGGGAATTGCCCTAATAAGACGGCATGCTTATAAGGGACACAGACACATTTATTCTGAAACAAAGATCTGGTTGAATTTGCTTTAAAATTGCTTACAGCAAAAAGATTAGAAAATTAGATACACTCATTTGTTCACACAATTTGGTTTGATTTCATTGTATCTCATTGCAGCACATGTGTACAGTACATTACCCACAAGACAGATGGCTTTGTTGTGCTCCTCAGGGGAATTATGAGTGTGAAGCTATGACCAGGCATAAGGCCGAACCCCAAAACACAAAATTTCAGAGCCGAAATAAGCAAGATGTCTCTGAGATTCATCAGTGACCTAAAGCGTATTAACAGTAGAGACGGAGACGATTTAACCTGCTCTTTGGTGACCTGTTTTGGTTTTCATGTGTTACAGTACGTTTTAGATAGATGGAAATAGATTGGTCATAAACTGAACTCTTGAAGGCAGAGTTTCCCAAAAGTGTAATCTGCCCACCGAAACCCTTTTGTTGCTTCCATAGTCACAGTCAGCCATCAAGACATTAAACCTCCATTAATTCATGTCAAGTTAGAATCATTTCAGCATATATTGCTACAAGAATATCTGAAGTTCCTGAGCTATATTGTATTTTTTTCCATACTTAAAACTACAATGTACACAGAGCAGTTCATTGTTCATGTTTCTTACAGCAGTTAAAAGCCATTCACAGCATCCTGTTTGCACCACTGTCTTGTGTTAAAATAACAAGTCATGGTGTTTTAAAGTACTCTTGTAAATTTTGGTAGCGATTCATGCAAATAAATTACATTGTTTTCCGAATATTTTTCTTTTTTGGCAGATAAAAAAAAAACAGCCCAATTATTTGTATGAGCCCAGAGCATGTCATGTTTGAACTTCCATCCTCATTAAGGGTCCCTAACACCAGAGGACATGTGAATGTGCTAGGAGCATTACCAGAGAAAACAACAACTCCATGTCGCCAAAGCGTCCTCTCTCACCCAGCCACCCTCACAGAACCTCACAGCCCGTTTCAAATGGAATTAGCATAATTAAGAATTAACATGCATTAATTGTTGTGCTTAATGCAAACTGAAGCCAAATGTCTCACTTACTGTAGAGGAGCTGCTAAATGCTTTGTCACCTCCTGCTTAGGGGAATGGGAACACCCCATGTGCTCAGAAAAGAAGAGCCACTTGTACAGTGTTCATGAAGCACCATCGGTGACGGAACAAACACCCCTTCAGCTGCAAGGCTTGGCCGACATGTATGCTTTGTGAGTTAAAGGAGGAACGGAGCAGTGTGTTGATCAAGGGAGTTCGTGATGTTGGAAAGATGGATTTATGACAAAGGAAGTGGGGAGAGGGGATATAAGAAGTGCAGATTGGTCTAACCAGGGCTCAACCTGGCAATAAAGTCTGGCATTTGGAGAGAGCAGAGCATTGCAGAGGGTTATACTGCACTGTGCCACTTTGGGTGGTGGAGGAGCTGTTCCTCTTGCTTTTACTTTGTGGTCTGTCATATGGAAGAATGAACAAAGGAGATCAAACATATTTTTTAAAACCTCAGAAGAAGTCTGGTGTATCAAACCTATATAACTACAGGGCTTTTGACAGTAGGAGTTTAGAATAGAAGTTATGTGCTATATGTGGATTTCTGTTTAACATATCTTAAATAGTTAAGAGGAAAAAGACGCTAATGATTGAACATTTATAATCTAGTGTTATTCACCGTCTATGAATCCTTGTATTCAGTTGACATTAAAAGGTGGGATAATAAAATTGTGATTCTTTTTATTATCCATTGATGCGTAGTAGCAGTTGTAGTTTTTCAAATATATTTATTGTTTAGTCTACAAATAACAGTGATAATCACACACAACTTTCGACAGCACATTGTCAAATTGTGCAAAAATATATAATTTTAAATTATTAAAATAATTTAAAAAAAGAGAAGTGCGTAAACTATACTGTAAAGCCATGCTCGTAATGTGGCTCTAGGGATTGGGATGTCGGTCGGTTCACCATTTTGCTTCAGACTGTACTCAACAACTATTTGAATGAATTGCTAAGACATTGTAAATGCAGACATTCATGTTTTCCAGAGAATGAATAATACTGACAATTTTCCTCTTGCGCCATCATCAGGCCAAATTTCAACTATGGTTTATCCCCAAATACCTGCGAAGCTAATGACATTCCCATCAGATGTACTTAACATTTTGTGCTAACCATTACAACCATCAACCATTACAACTGATTATCATCAGCATGTTAACGTTGTCATTGTGTGCATGTTAGCATTCCAACATTAGCATTTAGTTTAAAGCATTGCTCTGCCGCCTTACAATAAATCCCAGTGCATTTCTTGGCAAGACCCGCCCTGCGTATAGCGAGTTGAAGCAGAGACGATTGGTTAAGGTTATGCATTGAGTTCAAGTTGTTCAAAGGACTTGAACAAAAATCGGGCCACCAGTATGTCGGCGAGCATGGATGCATGGCCAATCCTAGCGCTTGAATACTACGCAGGGTGGAGAAAAAGCAGTTGGACTCATAATAACGTTGCTGTGCCTTTAAGTACAGCCTCAAAGAGCAGTTAGTGTGGCTGTAGACTCTTGTTCCTTGATAAATGACTTAAATAATTACTCCATTTTCAAAATTGTCGAAAATTAGTTGATCAACAAATCTATTAATCTATTAATTGTTTCACAAATAACAACAATATTTACAGCAGCTACACCAATATGAACCCTATATTTTCAGTTTGCATATTTTTTTCTCATTCCAGCATGACTTTGTCTCTTCTCTGGTGACAGGACGACAACCCTATCCCTTTATTTATCAAAAGAATTAACTCTCCCATTGTTCCATTAAACAATTTCATGGCGCTTGAATTTAGATTTGTTTCGTCCTCAAGTGGACTGTTTTTGCTGTGTTCCCTCTTTCTTTAAAAGGAGCAGAGACTTACATTTACAAAGAGCTGGGAGGTTTTTCCACATTAATCCAGATTTAATATTCGTTTCAAAATACGTTTTCCCTATTAATTAAAAGTAAACCATGTATTGTATGGTACATTATCCCTCTAACGGCCCCATGTGGAGATTATGAAGTGGAAAACTAATGGTGTCGACTTTAGCATTTGGGTTTTGCCTGAATCATTTACATATCTGTAAGGGGATGTCGATGTATGTGCAAATAAGCAGAACTCAGTGTGTCCCATGCTTTCTCTACCGCCACCCCGTCCTCTCCCTCCCCTCCCCGGTTTACAGAGGAAGTCAAAGAAGAAGTGTTGCCTCTCTCCCCTCAGCTAGAGGAGGTAATGAGATTCTGTGCACCCTCTATTACGAGGAGGATGAGAAATCTGATTATTAAGGAGAGGCATGTGGCAGTAAGAAAAATCTGTTTGTTTTTTTCTTATTGTATCACCCCAAGAAACAAAGGTGACCCCCATGTTCCGTTCATTAAATCTCGCCTCCTCTAATTTATCAAGGCAAACTATCACAGTTTCTGCTGAGCTAATCAGAAATGAAACTTGTTAGGTGTGCCTCAAAAGGACACATCACATGATTTGGATATCACTTCTACATACTGAGTGGGGCCTAATTCATGCTTCCCACTGAACAATAAAATGCTTTATGGACGTTAGCATGAGCGTGTTGAGATTTTTCTTTCACACAGGAAATATTTTAGGACGAGGAGGATGAATTATGACCCCCATAACAGTACAACTGTAATTTTTTCAAGGAAGTAGAGCTCCAGGTGTGTCTTTCTGATGCAAATATCACGGAAAATAGTATTTGTGCTGTGTATTTCTAGCCCAGTTATCATTCTTCATACACTAATATAAAATCTCAATGAACAGTCCTTACTTCTTTACATTTAGACACGCAAGTATTGACACATGTATATCGCATGACATGACCAATCAACCCTGTGCAGATCACTTTTTTATGTCTGGTCACAACTTCGTGAGATTTCATTCCTAAATACAGAAAGAAAGGTTTTACTTTTATTTTCTATTTAATCAGGCAATCTCATTGGTCATAAATTACAGCGCGATGCTGAATAATGGAAGGAATGTTTTACATTTTACTTTCACTTCAACACCAAAACATTTGGATTATTATACTTGTAGAAGTTTGTCAAAAATTTAGATTTTTCTTTTCTAATATTATTATTTTTTTTATTTTGTTTTGTTTTTCCTCTTTGAAACATGCATGCGTTTCCAAAACAATGTATGAAATGCATGAAATAAAACGTACAAACTTTGTGGCTCTTGGAATAACAGGAGGAGCATCCCTTTTCTTCTGGTCTGGGAGTTGTTAGGAGCAATTTGGAGCTGTTTGGTGTGTTTGCCTAAAGAGATGTGAGAAATGTCCCACACGTCAACAAGCTGAGTCATAGCTGTAAACCTAACCATCCACGACGAACGCCCGTCCCTCCTCCCAAATGTCACATGAGCTCATGTCAACCAACACTTGTGGCAAAGGCACTGCACGGGAAGCAAATGTAATAGTTTGGTTTACACAAAACAGGTTTGGTTTAAAAAAACATGTTTCAGACCTGGAAAATATCATTTGGTGCTAAATAACCACTAGTGCAGGTTTTATAAACATGATTTACATTCCCTCGCTGTTTTTTCAATAAATAAATAAATGATAAATGTATGCTACAAGTGGGCAGAATAATTGGCGGTCCTAACTTTCTAATATGTAATAAACACAGTCTAATAGGCGTATTTTAATCCTATTGTGAGCTGCTTAGACGCAGGAGTTCTGCTGGTGCCGTTGAAAAATTGGTATTTATTACTGAACCGGTAATCACACCAGCAACCTATCTCTGCAGCTCTTTGCCTTCTGATTGAGGCCGTGATGTGCACAGCAGGCTCACAAAGCTGCACTCCCAGTTTAAATGACCCAGCTTAGCAAGCATGGCTGCTGTGACCCTCACATGAGAAAGTCCCTGTGTAATTAATATACACGGTGAAATGCTCCCTGCACAGCCGCTAAAGCGATTGGAATCATGCGCAGGAAAAAAATGTAATCGTGCATTCTACATGGTGAACATTTTAGTCAAGTGGCATCTGATTGCAAATTCTTTTTCTTTTTCATCTTTTAACGTTTGAGAAAGATTGACTTTAAGACTTTCTCCTCAAAGATGCAAATTAATCTTCAAAATTGGACATTTCCCAACACGTGGAGCACAGTGGGGTGACACTACAGCCCACCGAGTCCATTTTAATCCCTCTGGGCAATTATACTTTCAAATGATATCCTGAAGTTAAATCTTGTTCAAGCTTAATTAATTTAAACACTACATTTTAGGCATGAAAGTAGATACAAAACGGATACAGTAGCCTTGGTGATAAGGATAGTTGCCCTTTGTTCTGTTTATTAATTATGTACTTTTTATATTTTTGTTGTTTATCTTCGTGTCTATGTGTGTATGAGGAAAGGGGGTGGGGCGTTAGATAAGACAAATGATCAAGCAATATTACACTGCTGATGACATTTCTTTGTCTTTTCTTACTTAACTGATGGGATCTCAAGTGTGGGCTTTGGCTTCATATGCTCATTGTCATCAGAAAAATAGTAAAATTAAAGATGAGTGGGGTCAGCAAACATCATTATCAGACAATGGTTCTTCTTTGTAATCGAGATTACTTTGGGAAAAATGTTTAACAATGGAATTTTTCTGCCAATATCCAAGTGCGTAGTCTGAGATGTTGACTGGAGTCCAGACCACAGTATATGCAGAAATGCTGTCGCTGTATATTTGTCTTTTCTAAATGCTGAGTTAATTAATGATATGTGTGCACTATTGTTTCTCATTTTTATAATGAATGCATGACTGTACTGTCACTGAGTCCATTTTGACAAATAGGTGGGTGGATGGATATAAAAAAACATACATTGGTGGCTGCCAAGGGGTTAGATTTTGAATTAATTGAGGGAAATGAATTCAGCAGTAATAGGCCCTGACAGCAGACTGTGGCAATTCTGATGGCAATGATTGATGGTTGATGCACACACACACACACACACACACACAGGCGTATGACAAATAATGCTTGTTTTACTCCTGGTGTATTTTAAATCCTACTTGTGTGTTCATTAAAAATAAATACATCAAGTGAGAAAAAGATAAATAGATTAATGGAAAATAAATGAATGAATTAGATTATGACCAGATATTTTTCGTCTGACTCCTTGAGTGTTTTCATACACATCAAATGCTGTTGATACACAGAAGGTAGTGGTTAGTGCTGCGTACTTTCAGGGAGGTGGACCGGCCACCTCTATCTCTGACCCATTTGAGAGAGGGAGCCCTATCACAGCTCTCATCACGCTCCTGTAGTCAGAGCCTTCTGACAGTGGCGTAATGCTGATCAGATAGCTGTGTGGAGTCATTGCTTACATGTGTCACAACCGCCGTCCATGATCATGTCAGAGTCATGCTGGGCGCCAGAGCCAGGCTCAGGGCTCAGTGGACCTGGCTGGTTTCGCGGCTGACATTTCCCCAGCATGACCAGGCTAGTGGAGCTCCAGTCTCAGCCCCAGCTAATGTGCCTCTCCTGGGCCCCGCGGCACAGCGCTGGCAGCTGGAACGTGGGGGCACAGGTGCTGCCAGCCCCTGTTAGCTTTACAGTACCTCCTAGTGAGTCACAAACAACCCCAGCATGTGTCTGCTCTGATACCTCAGCTTATTAAAAGTCTAATGAATAAACACGTCTTTTGTGTGTATGATCCTGGAGGTGATAGTGGAATAAACTTAGTATAATATTCTCTGAGCTGTCTTTGGTCATTTTTATCAAGCAGCTGTTATAGTTCTTTGGCATCATCAGCAATGACAAATTTACCATTTTGAATTAGCTTAAAGACGGAGAAATGTTCAGAGAAGTAGTCGGATTAGATGCTTTTCCTATTGTGAATTGGTGTTTATGGATGTCACATGGTGAAAAATGTGTTTTAAAAGCCCATACCAATGTTTCTCTTTGCTGTTTTTGATAGAGCTAAACAGAAGTCTCTGAAATGCGGTTGTTAAACCAGATTGATTTATTGGTTCTTTGGGCTGGACAAGATTATCCTCTGACTCTGGGGATCAGCCTGCTTCCCAAACAGGACTGGGTCCTGCCACACAGTCATGACGGCTAAATTGTTTCACTGAAGAGGTTGTCCTCTTGTCCCCCTTACCTAAGCCACTTGTTACTAGAGCGATATGGTATAATTGTACCCAGAGGAACTTGTAAACCCATATTGTGAGTCTGTTTCTCTTCACGAGCACAGTCCTTTGTGGCACCTAAAACTGGGGTGAGGAGGAGGAGGGTAGGGTATGTATTCCCTCTTTGTTAGATGCAATATTGGATCACAGTTTCATAAAGTAGAGCACCGTTTAGAATCACTTATTTCCTCTAGAGCTTCGTTTCCTCTCATGGCAAATCGACTGCACTTGCTGTGTTACGATCATATTAATGCTAACAAGAAACATATTTCATGTGCATGATAAATGTTTTGTGTTGTGGAAAATAAAACCCTCTTGCTGTGATTAATATGACAAAATAACTGGCTCTAATATAAATATATATCACAAGGTTTTATGTTCTTTCTGAAGGGAAATCTCATCAATTGGAGCGATATCTCTGGCAAGTAGAGCCGCGCATATCTTAGCAAGTGCAGGTGAACATGTTGGCAAGAGGAGACGAGGGAATGATCTATAAATGGCTCATACTCCTTTGGTGTCTGCAGTGGTGGTGTTGGGGAGGAGGTATTACCCACTGACCATTAGTGCGCTCGGGTGCGGTACATTCCATGGCCTGTCAACTCCTCTGCTAATGTGTGAAGAAATAACTCTATTTCCTACCCCAGTGAAAATCACCTGCTCTGACATGACTTACAGTACACACTGTTCAGAATACCTTTGTTTTATGTTGGATTTGTTACAACAGCCTTATGATGAAACTGTTAAGTTAACATAGTGTAATATGGGTATGAAGTCAATACCTACAGAAAAAGTAACATTCAGGGATGATGTACCAAAGTTGGTTCATAAAAATAATCATGGACTATTATACATAAAGCACTGTTACAAAGTGCTATATGGAAAACAAAAGCAAAGAGAACACGAATGACAACATTAAAGGAAGAGAGGTACATTTTAGGTAAAAAATAATAGTTTTAAACAGAAGTTTAGAATATGCCTAGTCTGATCTCCTCACCTCTAGAAAAACCTAAAACTCCACTATAAAATGAAGAAACAAGTGCAAATATCACACAAAGGGGATACAGTAGGTGTGTTTGTCTAGAGGAAAAAGTAATTACCATAAAGTAAATTACCTATAGGATCCCTTTTTCTTCATTTTTATATTTGTGCTATTAATATTGGGTACATGTGGCTACATCCATAGATTAGAACAAAAACTAGGTACCTTTAGTGGTTCAGTACTCATTGCTGTGTATGCATTCCAGTTATGACATTTATTTCATCAAAGAACGATTAGGGAGGTTAGTGAAAAGAAACGCAGTAATTCTCCCCACGTCAGAGTGATCCTCATGAACAATCATTTTCTTTAAGTAATGCTGAGTGGTATAGAACTAACAAATGAGCCTCTCCATGCCTGCGTGTTGCATTAAGAGGTGCAATGTGGTGAGGAGAGGTGTGTGTTGAGGGGTTAACCCCTGCCGTTCCTGTCTGCCCAACACCAACCCCCACCACCCACCCCACCTCTGCCCCCACCCAAGCCCACCTCCTCTCTTCTCTCGGCGCTCCACTCGTGCATAGGGCCAATACAAACAGCATTATTTATGCTCTGCAAAACACCCCTTAATTACTCATGAACTGACGAACGCTCCAGAGTCCGGCGCTCCCCTACCACCCACCAACATCCATTAAACACTCCCTAAAAGCTTGCTATTTGATATTAGCACACTTGAGCCTTTAAGAAGAAATTAAAAAATAAATAAATCTGGGAGTGATTTACATATGCACAGCAGCTGATATTTACACTCGGCTGTGCGTCCCTGAAGGGCTTGTCTTATTACCTCTGTCCTCGAGCCCTAGCACGGAGACCAGGAAGGCAGGCAGGTGATTAATTCTGTACTCACGAGAAGTCAACAATTCCACAACAAGGAGCAGAGGAGGATTTCTAAAGGGCTTGTTTTTCGTAGAGAACGGTCTCTTTAATTTCTTGGCTGTTTTATTTCTATATCCAATTAGATTTTCCTGCATTAGCTTACTTGTGATTAGGTGGTAATGTTATGCAGAGTAGCAGTGCTGTATGTACTGAGAGGGTTTGTAGCCTACATGGTGTTTTATCTAACAAACAGCGGATTTACTGTATATTGGATGTGCTTTACGTCTTAGGATTTACCTGCTCTGTGGAAATCATTGCATCTTTACATGTTTCAGAGCATCGCTGAGGTCTTGTTTTGCAGACGCTCTTGATCCGCTGTGATAAGCGCCTGACGTCTTTGTACTCGTTGCAATACTTAGATCAAAGTCAAAATCAAATCATCACAGTCTATAGCCTGTTGTTGCATTCCTATCACACACCACACATATTTACAATCTATGAGCTCTCAGCAATCTGTTAGTAAATTTAAGTGAACACAATATTCAGCGTGAAAACCGTACTTAGTATTTTATAATCATTCAACTCACCTCAATGGCCTCAAATTCAAAGTTTATAAGTTGATTTTGCAGGAATCCTATATATGACGTAAAAGGCACACTCCTCAAACAAAAGACCACATCTCATCCAGCAACACGTTTACATTTTTGCACACACAGTAACAAAAAACATTAATTACTTGTACATCTTGCCTCTGAAAAGCTGGCTAAACCTCTAGCTAGACCTTCATTAGTTGAACCAGCAAAAACACTGTGTTCAACTTCGTCTCTAATTACATCATCAGATTCAAATAGTAGAGCCATCAGCTGCTTGCTCGGTGTGTACTATTTAAAATCCCTCTGTCTAATTACTGCTTTAGTCCCATATCCCTATGACATGGCAGTGATAGATCATTATTTTTCCCTGCAATTTGTTATATTCTTTGCAATATAATTGGATCAGATTAATTATTATGATTAATGGATTCTTGGGTTTCCGTGAGCAACCATTAATACTAGGGCTTTGAAACAGGCAACATACACAAATTTAAGGTGCCAGAGCAATATAAGTTGTAATGCCCAAGCCTCTTGAACCACTCACTACATTTTCATCAGACTTTATCAGCCTGTGTTTTGTTATATTGCATTATAGATTTGTTGGTACTTCAATACTTCAGAGTAGTTATTGTTTTTCCTGATATTAGACTATTACCCTCTATATCATTTATAAATAATGAAACACTCTTTAATAACTTGAACTCAATTTGTTGTTTTTGCAATTTAGGTATCCTGCCGTAAAGTCAGTACAAAAAGAAGCTTTTTCACCGATCAAGTCTACGGGCATTTCAGTAATGCTGCTTTAACAATCGACACCTCTCTATTCACCGCAGACATGGCCAATCAGTTCAATTTCAAGTTTCAAACATGATAGTTTGTTAATGAGAAGTGAAACGGTTTTCCGACACCCTAAATCTATACCAAGGCTGCAATTTAGCTCTTCCAAAAAAATACTGTCCGGTTATGGTGGATGGACACGAGTCAATTCCCTGTGCATGGGAATGGCTCATTAACGGGGCGAGGCAAGTGGTGTGCGTTTGTATATGGCTGCCGGTGGTGGACGTGTAGAATGGATTTATGGTGTCACTCAGCCCTGGAGAACGACTAATGAGGGTGCGCAGGCTAGCAGCGTCCGAGTGGGGTAATTCCACCCACCATCCATCCAGCAGAGGGGGGTTGGAGGGAGGGAGGAGGGGGTTTGTGGAAGGAGGACACATCCCTCATTACGTGAGAGTGTCTCAGGAGCTTTCTTTAATATTTTAATAAATAACATCAGCCCAACAAGAAATTAATGAATAGTATCATTAATAATGAGCCCGAGCCTTGTAGTGATAGGACAGATATTAAATTGAACCACAGTGGGGAGATCTCCTGAGACTCTGGATTTTTCCAGCAGCAAACAAGGCCAGTGAATGAGGCAGCGGTCCCTCCGTGCCAACAGCTTTTACAACAGGTTGAAAGTAATAAAGGAGGATTTTCCCAGCGATAGAGTTAAGCCCCAGGAAATCTGCTCATGTAGATCGCTCTGAAGGCACAGCCAAATGTGATCCTTAATTAAACTTTAATCAAGATAATGCTGTTTGCTGGAGAAGTAGTTTAAAAAAAAAGGTGTTCCCAGCCCCCTGTTTTGATCCAGTCAACCTTCCCACTTCATGTTGTAGCGGTCATAACCCCATTTATCTTCTTAAACTTGTGTGTGTTTGTTTGTTTGTTTTTCATCTGCAAAGCCTGCTATCCTTTCTTTGTAGGGTTTTGATTCAGGTTTACATTTGTCAGGATTTCTCTCTATTGTCTTTCTTTATTTGGTCTTTGTACATTTTGCCCTCCAGAATATGCTGAAGACGTAGATATTCATGTACCAGAATTAGCCTGTTTATCATAATTCATTCTGTGCAACATAAAGGTTTTCTGTCAAATTTGAAGAAAGGGAAAAGAGCATTTAGTTCTTATTTAACCAAATTTATATTACGAGACAATTTACATTGAAACGTGTTTTTGCCACAGATGATGAAAAATAAAAGATTACTATAGAAAATATAAACATCCCCTCTGGTGGTTGGTGGGTTTGTACCTGAGCTATGATAACTTTATTCATGTCTGACTGCTTTAAAACTAAAGTTACGTCAATGGTGCAGCCAGCTTCACCATAGAGACCACAGATGAGTAATGACTTTTGTTTTGCACCTTGAAAATACTATTATAACTAATAGAATAATAGCAATACTTTTTATGGAAATCATTTAGTGGAGAATTGTTCATCAGCTTGGTCTTATTGTAATTTATGCCACTTTTAGCTACTAAATCTCAGCTATGCCTTCTTGTTAACATAATACACAAATGGCTTGGTGGATGTGCAACATCTTATCTTAAAGGTAAAATACATTCATTTACACAGAGCAGATTTGGGTCATGTCATGTTCATTTACATAATAGTATGCATCACCAAAGCAGGTAAACTACAGTATGAGGCAAAGTGCTTACACTTAATCATTGGTGTGTTAACTTATTACATAACAAGTTAATATATGAGTCTGGGATTCTGTAGCATTTCCAGTAAGTATTGTGCCAACAGGATATTACACAATGTGAAATTCAACTGTGGCAGTTGGCCGTGGTTCATTCATACAGACTGTGCCCAGTTCTTTTTGTGCGATGTCCAAAGTTGTAATGCATGTATTGGTCTGGATGTGGTTTTGTTGCATTTTCAAATCTGCCAACAGAAATACAAAAATTAAATTAAATTACATACAAGACCTTTTTTATTGAAATAAAGAACTCAATAGTATCGTTGGGTTTCTGACAGACTATGACTGGTTTAATTAAACATTCCAACATTTGTAATGTATCTTCTGTATCCTTAAGTTAATCAAACCAAAACAGTTGAATCATTGGTAGATAGTAGTCTACAATAGTAGGTAGTAAGTGCAGAATTTTGTCTCTGAAATTTGGCTTGTCATTTCTGTTCTGTTTAGACCATATGTCCCTACCACCAACAATATTATATTCATTCCCCACTGTATAAAAAAATACCAGTACTTTCTTCATAATAAAAAGTGGATTACTGTGAATCACAGGAAAGCATCACCAGCTGTCAAAGAGAAATGAGACCATGCTGGCCAATGTCTACGATGATTAAAAAACACATTTAGAAATTAATAATGAATTAGCTGATATTTGTTTATGTGCAAGGCGGTAGTACTACTGGTCATTATTCAGATCTTTAACAAGTCATTTTGAATAAGGTAGTTAATAAGGAGTAGTAATGTTTGTAAAGACTATTTTAATGCTATTAAAATGTATTCAACAGGTGGAAGAAAAAGCTAGAACATACCTTAGTTTAAGAGCATTTCTGTTTATACCAAGAAAAAAGTTGATCCGTTCACAACACCCACTAATTCTGCAGTAGCTGTTGCACTAATTTGTATTTTAAAATAACACATACATTACTTTATGTATATATATGCATTGTTTAAATCATTAAAATGTATATATATAACAGTAAAGTTGTCATAACTTCTGGGTCATAGATACAATTGAACCATATGAAAGGGAAGTTCTCTTACTGTAGTTTGTGTAAAACAAAAAAAGGACACTGATACTGAGGTAAACATGCTGCGGTCTTCACCACCTGAAGAATTAGGAGTCGGGTTTGACTGATTACAGTGCCACCACTGCTTGTGTTGTTTGCCTCCTCCAAAAGCAATACTCAGCAGAACATGGCTTTTTCTCCTTCACGTTGTGCTTTCTGCATGAGTAATTACATCCTTGATTCCTGAGGTGCAGTTGTAAAGCCTCCACAGTAGAAAAATCCAGAGATTGATAGAGGCTCCTCCTGTAAAGAGGTGTTTTTTTATAAACAGCCAAATACTGAGAATGTGCTCTTTGAACAGTGCACCATTTCACCAAAACCAGTAAGGAGGGAATCACATCTTTATTTAAATTATTTCTTAACTTCTCAAAATATAATGGCGGGTGTTTGTATATTGTGTGATCCATGCTTCTTTGAGCTGTAGAAAGACCACAACTACCTTGAGCTGCACCTCTGCAACTCGCACTGAATACTGTAGGAGGCTGACCGGACAAAGACAAATCACAAGCTCTCCAATTTCCATAGTGCTGTACATCTTTTAATCATAACGACTAAACAATGAACAACACTGGGCTTGTGGCATTGGATGAACAAGAGCAGTGAGGCTCCCCATTTGTCCTCCCTTCCGGCTGCGGGTGAAATGACTAATGCATAGAGGGTCATGGTGTAAAAGTGTTGCCCCAAGGTCAGCATACTGACACTTAATTGTTTGTCCTGTCATGTGTCACTTCCTTGAAATATCATATCTGACCCTTGTTAGCCCTGTGTTTCTGTTTTAATCCCCAGTGTGACAGAAAGATCAGGACTGTGCTGTGATCAAGATGTGTCAGATTACTTGTGTTGGGTCCTGTCATTTTGATGCAATACAGGCCGAGGATGCTTGTCTGTCACGTGCAAGACTGAGGCACTGTCTCAGCCTTTAATGCCATTTTCACAGTTTGATTCCTATATTCGTCTGAACAACTTAATTGGTTAGAACAACTGTTGATATTCAAGTGTAAAGTCATGCTTTTCTCTTATCGGTCACTGAGAAAACTGAATCTCTTCACTATAATTTCACAAAAATGATATATATATATATATATATATATATATATATATATATATATATATTGTTTTATTAACCATGTTATTAACTCCCAATGCTATCTTATGTAAAGGATTGCACTTTACTACTTTAACTACTTTAAATATATGGGAATGAAAACTTGCAAAGTGTATAAAATAGGTATATCTTTGTTTAATGTCTGTATTTTGTCCTTGTTCATACGGTATGTCTCATTGTCATACTTTACCTTTTATCATTTTGAAGCGCTTTGGGAATAACTGAAAGCCAATACAAATTAGATTATGAATGGGAAGGTACATCAATCATAGCACGCGTGCATTATTGCTTTTTCACTCTGCCAGCTGCTGCAGCACAAAAGAGCATGAATCTTCAGTTAGTCAAATTATTGTTTTTTAGGGAGGCCAAAATCTGTTTTTTATTCCATGTTAAGTTGTGTATTTATTTTGTCTTTCTTTGATCAGTTTTTATGTGTACCACATGTTTTTGTGCAACAGCACATACTGACACTGTAGGAGTGTGTAGTCTATGTGCTTGTGTGCACATGCATGAGACACATGCATGAGTAATACTACACGCATGATTCAGCATCTTCCACATTATCGTTTCATAGTCACTTGCCTGTCCCTAAAGAATCCTTTTAATTTCATTCTCATCTACCACGTCTTTTTATCTAACCTGTACGATAACATTTGACACACCAAGTTCACAGTAAACGTGGCTTTGCTAAAAGAACAGTACAATGGGGCTAACATGAGCAGTCAGATAATCGTACAGGTTTTAAACAAACTACTAGATTAGTCAACTTTATTGGAAGACGAAACAAGTTGAACAGTATAATTATTACCCAACAATTGTAAACATCCATCACAGTTTGCAGACAGAATTATTGGTTCAACTTTGACATTTTGCACAATCCTTAGTTGAGGGATTATTACAGACAAATGAACTTCAAATGAAGTGCCTGCCTACTTGTTTCATGCTGGATTGGACGTCACTGTAGCAATGTCACCACTTTCCTGTATCTGGAGAGTGGGAGAGTGCAATTGTTGTATAACCCATAGAAATTATGGTCAAAACTATGAAAACAATAACAACACAAATTTTTTTTAGAAAAGCTTAAGATCTTTGCGACCTTTTCTTAGACACTCTCATGGTGTCTTGTAGTTATTGTATGAAAAACGCAATTTTATTTACAGTCAATGTTTCTCACCACAACTGCTAATTTACAGCCGTCTGCAGGCAGCAGAAACATCACTTCTAAGCTTGTGCATGTGAGTCCTTGTGTGTCTGCTTTTAGAACAGCATACAAACAATACGAGGACCCGTTCAGCGAAACACCGCTCTCCAAAATCATTAGTAGTCAAAGAATCCACATGTCGCCTTTATCTTTAATCTGATGCATGTACAAAGACTTTCTACCAGTGTGATGACACAGTTGAATAACTTGTGAAATGATATCACTTGTTGTCTATTATGACACATTGTATGTTGCAAACACATATGAAATCAAACACAACAGGGCATATCCCATTTATGTGCAGTATTACAAATCATCATAAACTCTATTATCTGTAATTTATGATGTCTTTTTTTTCCTCACTCCTGCAGTATCCCATGTGCAACACTGTGAGGTTATCACCCAAGAGTTAACAAATGATGTGCTTGTGTTTGTATGAATGTATTGATCAGCGCTCCATTCGGGCAGATATCTTTCTTTATTTAGGATGGCAGGCTTGCAGCCACAAACGCCGTCTCTCTCCTTCATGCCATGTCTTCTGTTTTTTGCCTCAGTGGCTTCCCTAACTGCCCCTCTTTATTGAATAAATTCAAGCTGTCACTTCCCATGCTGGTAGAATAACTCAAACGCAACATATAATAATACAGGAAAAGTAGGATAAAATAATCTTGTCATGGCTGTAAAAGTGATTGCTTGTCGACAATCAATACACTAATTCCATAATTTATACTCGCGGCCATTGAGGAGGAAGGAAGCTCTGATATGGTATTTCTTGGCTCACTGACCAACTTTGACCTTCAATAGAAGTGAGAGTGGGATTATTGTGTTATTCGGCTCAAAGAAATCACCTCCAAGAGTTGAGAGGCAATGTCTGACATTTTATGTTCAGGACCAAAACCTAAACTGATTAATTCTTGGTAAGCACCAGCTCTTGAGCTTTCACTATCTTTATGACAGCAAATCCCTGACACTCAGCTGACGTGAGTGAAACATAAAAGCTGGCCAGTGATTTTCTCTAACTTATTTCTATTATCCTTTGTTTTTATGGAGGGCTGCCTTTCTTCTTCACCTTGGGGTAGGGGGGATTTTTCGCCAATACTAGAACTCATTATCAGCTCCTTGTTCTGTCTGCTTCACTTTTCAGCTGTAGCCAATCACAGGCGACCCATTTCCTATTAATTATGTCTTTTTTATGGGTCATTCCTGCCTGCACTTTTTTGGCTGAGGCTATATGCAGAGCAGTATCTTTAATAGATCTTGTCAACTACAATATTTTTCTGTATATCCTCTCTTCCACGAAGCCCCACGTGAAATCCATGAAGAGCAGAATACCGGAAGGCATCAGAAGTTTCTCTGAAAGGAGAAATTGATTGCAATTAGCAGAGAGATTTTTTACAGTGTTTTTCTGCCCCCTCTAGTGATGCTAATAACTTAATGATCCCTAAAAATGCATGCAATTTGCCTCAATTGGGTTGAACCATATTGTATACTTATGTGCTACAGATTTCCAATCACTGAAGGTCTGATTGAGCGTCAGACATTGTATGGTACCACAGCTGTTTTATAATGGTTAAAGGTTATGTCTTAAAGCTGAAGCTGTACGTAACAGAAGGCAAGGCAAGTTTATTTGTAGAACAACAAGGCAATTCAAAGTGCTTCACATAAAACCATTAAAAACATCAAAACATAAGGCAAAAGAAAAGGAGATTTAAAAACAATTAAGAAGGGCTTTTAGCCTTAATGTGGAACTTCAGCAAACTGTTGTGTCCTGTTGCTGCAAGTGTCTCAGGCATAGTTTTGCTTGGTGTTGTGCTACAGACAATTATTATCTGTGGGTCATATAAATCTCTGAAGACGATCATTAACCCTTAATGTTAAGACTCAATTTTTAGCGTAACATATGTGAAGTATGTACACGCCAGCCCTCTTATCTTCTTAGCCAAGTACCCTAAGAAATATGTCCATATTGGACGATTCCACACAAGGCGGAAGTTAAGGGAGTGGAGTTTTGCATCGCCTAACGGTTAACATAAGTGTTTTAGTCAGCTAGCCCTACCCCTTGACCATAGATAATATCTAATCTTTTCACAAACTTAACCATACAGTTTTGCGCTTCACATATATTATAGACAGAGAGCATTTCAAAGTTGTTTTATGGAAATAAATTCATTTAATATTGACGTTTTTTCTGGTGATAGGTTGTGTCTGCTGTATCCAAAGTGTGTCCTGTTTTCTTTTGGCCTAAAATCTATGAATAGACCTAACAATGATCGTTTTAGACAAATACAGCCTTCTATTAGTTACGACATCGAATTTTCATATTTCCTCTTAATCCTAATCGTGCAACGAATAACGATTGACAGTTAAATAGAGTGTTAGTGACAATGTGTGATCTTCCAGGTCACTGAAAAACCAAAATAATCCTTAATCTTCAGGATCAACCCCAATAAATTCCACTCCAACAATATAAACAACAGTCCCTCCCAACCAAAACAGAGCTCTATGTCACTTTATCTTCATCAAGCCAATAATCCAACCCAACCAATTAGAAAATCCCATAAACGGTGGCTGTGCAGTCTGTATGATCTGTTGGTAAATAGAAGGTGGTCTAACACAGCGGGGAGGGCAGTGGCCAGTGAGACCCCTGCCAAGTTATTGAGGACAGAAGGAACTGGGGGTATCATAATGATCACTAAATGTGTGTGGTGTTCAGTTACAGCAGGAGATTGGCAAGGAGTTGCATGACCTTTGCTATATTGACCTACTGGTTGACTCCTAGTGGGGTGCTGCAACAACACGAGAAACAACATTAAAGAGGAAAACAGGGAAAACGACCAAGAAAAGCTTTTTTTCAGTGTAACTACAGATTAACTTGACAAACTGACTTATTTGTACACTTAGTATAAGTGTATTTTTGTGGGATGTATGCATAGATTCGATTTTTTTACTGTACATGTCTGCATCCAAGCACAAGCCCATGAAGAGAGTGTGTCAGTGTGTGTGTGTGTGTGTGCGTGCGTGCGTGCATGTGTGTGGTTTCGGGGCGAAGTGGTGTGGTGTTGGAGCAGGGGGGTTGTGACAGACAGAGGTCTCACCTCACACTTCACGTCCCAAATAGATTAAAAGATTTTTTTTCCCAGATTCTGCCTTCCCCACTGCTGCCTGAAGCTGAATGAGCACTTGTGAGGATAATTAAAATTGATGATATAGAATGACAGAGACATGATTTCTGCCTGCAGCAAGAGGTCTCTGAAGACCGTCTAACCAAACTGTCATGCCACCGCTTTTCTATTTTACATGTATGTTTCACCTTACTACATTGATCGCAAGTAAATATCTATTGAATTAAAGTGTGATATATCAGTCTGGGGACTTATTGTTACTTTCTTTTGACAGAAGTTGTCCTGTCGTGATCCTTCAGCGTGATGAGTTTAATGTGAGGGATTTCTATTCGACTAGTGTGGATTTTAGCATCTATTTTAAGCTCACCAGTATAGAGGTGTGTACAGTTTCTATAGTATATGTCGTCAACTGATCAGGACTTTCCTTGAAAGGGTTGAAATTCAATTATAAATGTTTATTATGTATTTCAATAATTAAATATTAACCCTATGAAGCATATATAACTGGTGTATAAATATAAATGATTGACACAATAACAGTTTTTAACACTTCATGTCAACTGTGCAAAGTCTTTCCGCTGTTGAAGGCCACAAAATGTGACTGATAGCTCCGAGAGAAATCTAGTAAGTGGATCTCGAGCTAAACTTTTTCTTTAAAAACAGTCCATCTCAATTCGTTTTCCGATGTTTCAAATCATTCATTAACTGTTATTTGCCATTTACAGCTGCTTCACAGGGGAAAGGAGACACCTAAAACTATTTCTATATCGGCTTACAATAACACTATTTGTTATGAACAATTTATATACAGCTTTACATGCTTAATAGGCCAGTTTAGGATAAAAGTAGACATACAATTCATTCCACCAATTTAAAACTATTTGTATCCAGCATATCAGTTTTCTATTTTGTGTAAATTTAGATTTCTTTATTTTTATGAATTTCTAAATATTCTAGAAACCTGTGTTGCTCTACTTCTTCAACTTGTGCACAGGTGAAAAGATGACGTCAAAACAAATGATCTGACTGCAGAGTGTCAAAATAGAGTGCTCAGCTTCTGATTATTCATGAGTTTTGAAAGTTTCATAATATCTAAATTTGTGTAGTTTGTGAGAAAATGATGAATTGGCTGTTTTGGAATTGAAAGTATTTTTGCACTAAATACACATTGAAGGACAGGTTGTCCCTCTATAGATATACACTGCACATTGATCTGTATCTTAATCAAATAAACTCCCTCAACATGTTTTGTGCTGGCTCATTGATTATTCACAACATGTCATTGTAGTTCTGAGTGGGAACAGCTTGCTCCTGTTTCTGGTTTATTTGAAGGAGCTGAACAGCTGTCAATGAGAAAAGCAGGGGGACATAGGGCTAGACACGGGGCAGGGTTGGGGGATGGTGAGCCACTAAACCCCCACCAGGGTCCGTCTAAAGATAAATATTGATTGCGGACAGTTTTAATTACTTCCTTAAATTGAGCAATTTTGGTTTTCCCAGTTGGCTCTCTGTGAAAAATCCATGTAGGATACCATGTTGAGGGAGAGGAAGAGGGTTGAGCATGGCGCACCATAAATCACTGCAGATACATAATTCATTGGAAGCATGTGAAAAGGACAAGACAAGATGCTTTGGATCATTGAAAACAGCATTTCCACAGGTCTTTCCATGTGGCGAGATCTCTCTCTCTCTTTGTCTGTGCAGGCCTCAGAAATGTGTTACCTCGTTGAACTTGCATTCTCATCTGAATGATGCCGAATGATGAATGTGCTTTGTTTCAGTTTTATTCTTATGCATTTCGTTTTCTGATTTGATTGATTTGAAAGGATATTTGAGTAGAACAAATACCTTCGTTGCACAGGGGATGGTCAAATTAGAAGGAACAATAGCGTTAAGATTTTACTCAGGAATAGTATCACTGCAGTAGTGTGGGTTACTTTTTTATTACATTCTCTATGTCCACTCATCTACAAGGCCAAGGTCAGCTCTTATCTCCACTAATGTGAAGGCTACTCTGGTCTTGAGACATCATTTGGCATGTCATTTCTATTACGGCGTAGGAAACACTCACTCAGACACTGTTTCAGTATCTCCTTAATGCAGAACACCGATCACATCTTGTTGTACAGACGTCTGTGACATGGTAACATTATCGCCCTGCTATTCAATAGATGGCAGCCAATAGGTTTAGCCTGAAAGATCATTTCATTCAATAAAGATATGCATCATGGGATGAGGATGGTTACTCTGAATTTCTGTTGAAGTCATTAGTAGAGTTTATCAGTCATATTAAGGGTTTATCTGATTGATTCCAAGTCAGGAAATGTGCCCTATTATGTTGGTAGGTCATATCTGATGCCTGGTATTTCCTTTCTTCCTTTTTATCCTCCAAGAAGTAGTCTCAGTCATGGGAACTCTGCAGGACAAATGTGATACTTCAATGATAGAGCAAAATATATATTCATAGTAAAAGGAAAGGAAAGCAGCGCCTGGAGTTTGTAGGGATTCATGGTCATGCTCAGTGTCACCTCAGCAGCTAAAGGGTCTTGGTAAGATGCTGGTAAAGTTTTCTTAAACAAATGATCACCAAGAGTAAGAGTCTACAGCCATGCTAGTGGCTCTGTGAGGCTGTGTTGAGCACTGCGGTGCTTTGAGATAAATGTTAATGCCAACATGGCAACATGCTCACAATGACAATGCTAACATGCTGATGTAAAACGGTTACCATGTTGAGGCTGGTTTCATAATAACTATATTAAACACATTAGAATGAATGTCTGCACCAAATATCACAGCAATCTATCCAATAGTTGCCAGGACCTTTTACTGAAAATCATAAATGTCTGCCTCATGGCGTCGCTAGTAGAACATTTAGGGCATCAACAAAGTCAGTAGGATTTATCCTCTGGGGAACACAAGTGTCTGTAACAAATTTCATGTCAGTCCATATCATAGTCGAGACATTTTGGTCCGGACCAAAGCGGTGGAACAACCCACGGACCATTGCTCCACCACTCTGCTGGCATGGCTGAAAACCTTCATCTGCAGGTTTGCTCAGGAAATGTAAATCTTCTGATTTCCTTTTTTGTGCGCACATTAAAGACGTCTACATTTGACTTGAAATTGAGCACTAGCACAGGTGTCGTGTGTGCGGCCTCCGTGTCTGTGTGACTGCAGCCTGTAAATGGCAGCGTCCACTCTTCCTTTCTCAGTACTGACCTGCAGTCTTTCTTGGCGTACCTGTGGGAGAGCACAGCTTCCACACAAACCTGTCCCAAATCCTCACAGCTGGACCCACTCCCCCGAGACCCAGCTCTCCCTATCACCAAATAGATTGGTCACTGAAATTACACGATTGAGGTTTCCGAGCAAGGGGTCACTCTGTTGTATTGTAAAGACCCCCGCACTGACCTGTGCATGGAAGCATAGGAACACAAATTTTTCCACTCTGTTCATCAGAGATGCCACTAGCAATTGGCTTGGAGTATTTTCCTGTCCCTTTCTGGTATTAAAGAGAGGAGAGCGAGAGGTAGCTGACTAAAGCACTGACCTTAATCTGAAGGGGTGTGCTGTTATAGGCAGAGGTGAGTCTGGTCAGCTGTACTACACCAGCCCATTGTCCATCCATAACATGATGTCGGCTGGGGAATGCATACAGAGTGAAGCATTAAATGTAGATACTCTTAAGTGTAGTGTCTCACTCACACTGGGGAACAGTTTCAGGCTGATGTAGTTTGTTCAAGTTCTTAGTGATATTTCACGGAGAATACAATGTCCCATTTGTTTTCAATGGCGAGGCGTGAAAGTAAAGAAATAGACAGAGCAGATATTGCACAGGCAGCAAGCATACTGAAAGACCGGTCTGAGTGCATTCCTCATGCCTCTTTTCCTACGTTATTAGAATACTGCAAACAAAAAGCAGAACAACCTCGAATGGTGTGTGTTTTGCAGTCAGTTATTGTTGTTTGATGTGTCGTTTGTTTTGTGCTTACCAGCCTGTTTCACATTCTTATTCATGTGAGCAGATCAGCATATATATACCATACATCAATAGTGTAAACACACTTTGCCTCGCCCTGCAGATGACGAGGATTGTTCTTAAACAAACTCAAATGAATAAATAATATGTCATGGAAGTGCTTATACTCGGATCCATAAATTACCTCTGCAGGCCTCACGCCGTCCTCCATGACATTGGTGTGAGTGAGAGTCATGCCTGTGATTACGTCCCTCTTCTACTTATGCATCAGACTGACAAGCCCATGTCAGAGAGAGGGTGGAGGGGTAGACAAGCCCCTCGCTCTGAGTGCTAATGGATGATTGGAGGCAGGATAGGAGGCTTCAGTTCTCTCTTTCATCCTGGCCTGCTTTTGACCCGGAGAGCCAGCAGTAATCGGCCCGGCAAAGGGGTAATCATTCCCCGCGTGCAGACTCTGATAAGTTGGAACACCTTCCCCCGGCAGCGGAGGGAGCTCCCGCGGCCTCCCTGGTTATCGCTGTCCCCGGCACCCCTTCAAGAGGCAGGTTGCCTCCTCTCCCAGGCTCAAAGGCTCCATCAACGGCGGCTCTCTGCTCCGCTTTCATCTGACAGAGCACATAAGCCGGTGAAAGGGAGGGAAAATAAACTGGGTTCTATCTCTCCAATTGTGATCTTATGAATTCGATTTGGTCACTTTTAAAATGTAACTGCACAATTTGTTATTTTCCCCTGTTTCCCTTTCTCTGTTAATATCTGTGGCGATAAATTGCTTCGATTGACAGGCTCATTTTATTTGTTGTGTGCTTCTGTATTTGTGATAAGGCGGCAAACCCCGGTCACCTGAAGGGGCCGCGAAGTTCTCTGAGGCTCGAGTGCTTTTGCTCAACACCTTTCATGTAAGCCACTGTGAAAATTGTTTGGCTTATTTTGTTGAGGAAAATCCCCATGTTTTGCTTGATTACATTTTGTTATGGTTTTCCTCCCATTTTTCAGAGAACTTCTTAAGCCTGCCGAGATTACTGTTTAATGGGGATGATATTGTGCTGGCTTTATTGGCTATTTGCAGCTGCACCACCGGTTCATTTAATAGCCCCGTCGGTTGTTAAAGGGATTACACAGCTGCCACACTCTGGTGTGTACAGTAGGCCTCTGGTGGGGAAAAAAAGACTATTGCCTGAAATGAGAAGACAGAAAGGAAAATAATTTTCTGTAGTTTTTCAGAAATGTGTGATCATACATGCAAAGTTTGCCTGCCACATTATCTGACTCTGATGATTTCCCATTCCATATCTAAGTGACCTTTAGAAGGCCAGAGGCAACACCCAACATTGATTAAATAAATTGATCCCCACACATTCAAAGGATATTAATTAGACATGGAAAAGGAGTGAATGAACACAAATAGCTCTTAGTCTAAATGCAAATAAAACATTGAGGGGGATTTGAGAAACCCCCAATGACACATAAAGAGCTGAAATCTCTTGATATCATTTGGAAAAGGGGGAGATTGTTCACAAACTTTCCCCTTGTGGATTGAAAAAACAGTTAAAACCATTTTTTAACTGGCATATTTTTTCCTCATTAATATGATATGGCTTTGTGTGACTCCTTTTCTTATTAAATAGTCAATGTCCAAAGCAAAACAAATCTGCATGATTACTCACTACATACGTAACCTTAAGATCGATACATAGCCTGACTTAATCCGTCATCTTTGAACCACGAGGCATGCTGAGATGTTGTACTTTAGTGGCCTGCGACTTGTCCATGTCAGCAGCAGCTGCCAAATAGGTTTCAATCGAGAGGGCAGAGTCATACAATATGTGCCAAAGCTAACAGCTGTTAACTACGCAACCTGCAGGCTATGAACTGCGGCTCTGTCCATTGTCAGTCTTTCCACAGTTAAATATTCCAGGAGGAATTTGTTACAACAAGGCCATACATAACGGGTGAAAACCCTTTACACCAATATTGCTCTCAAAATTGGCAGCATGAGAAAGAGGGACATGAGGGATGCTTGAGAGCAGTACCCTATCCCTCTCAACCCCCTGGGAGCCACTTGGCCAGCTTTCATCCACATAATTATAATAAATTTGACATTTCATAGATAATATTGATTTCTTTATTTTAGCATTTCACCATAGGTGACAGTCTAGTGTCAAGAATGAAATTTCTATTGATCTTCTGCGCATTAATCCCTCATGTGTATGTGATCATTTTTATAAGACCTTTTACTGCACATAAATCAATATTTCATATTTCCAGCCATGGCAGAGGAGATGTCATATTTGTAAACTGTGTCTTGACACTAGCAATTCCTTTCTTGTTCAGCTGCAACTGTGCAAGACCAGTCAATTTGGGGTGGTGGGAGCAGAGGCACAAGGAAGGAGGGGAGATGTGGGGGAGGAGGATGAGGGAAGAGAATTTGCAGTCTGCGGCTCTGGTCTGGCTGGGAGGAGCTGAGTGCTTCTTGAGATACTTACCGCAGCATTGATGGTGAAATATCATTTTTAGAATTAATTAGCCACCAAAGTGATGGGGGGCTGTTATTAATGGCAATTAACTGGCAAATCATTGAAATTGATTAGCTCAGTAATAGGAATAGGATATTACACTGCTTTAAGTTGTCCGTTAATTTCTCAAATTTCTAAAATAATTTTTCTCAGATTTTAAAGAGTATGCTTAAATCCCAACAGCGTGCGGATGGAAAGAAAACACACAGTAGCTCTCATTGTTTTTATTTCACTTATGTTTGCGCTTGGCTACATGCATTTCGTTTATATTTTTGGAATGTTTTTTTTATTATTATTAAAATATAACTACTATGAACTAAGACTTTTAGCATTTTCACTGGAATTAATTACTTTTCTGAAGTAGTTACGCTAAATAGTGCTGTGATTATTAGGTGTATTTTGTAATTTTGTATAAACAAAATCTAAGGCATATGCAATATTTATCCCAGCAGATATTTTCAAGGGCTCTGTGTCCAGAATCTTGGAAGTGTCAGGATGACTGACTTGTTTTCCGTAACGATTTAAAATCAAATTCCCCCGCATGCTGGAATGTTGCAGTATAACATGACAATAGCCATGGAGAATGCACAACTGTTTGGTGAAAAATATGATCACCTGAATGGTGCAGACACCTGACCTTTTCTCAGTCTCCCTTAACATGTCCCTTCCATACAATCAGTGTGAGAGCGCTGCACAAGAAAGGCCAGTCCATTAAGAGAATATGCTAATTTTGCCATCCGCTCCTAATTGATGCCATTTTACCAAGTAAACAAGACTTCTGTCTACAATGGATGTGTTTCTGCCAGCTAAAAGGATATTTCAGATTGGCTTTTCCCTGTAATTTTCTCTTTGAGAGCTACTGGTGTGCCATTATTGCAAATTATAAGTCTCTCCTTGTGAGATGAAGCGCTATTCTTACTGTGTCTTTTCCCCCTCCTTAAAGGCCATCCACTATTTTTTGTCAGTCACTGGAGAATCTTCATTCACGTGAAAAGGTGTCAGTGCCTGACCGTTTGAGCATGAAGACAGACACCCAGTTGAAGTGTGAGTGACTGCCTGACACCATAGAGGTTTGTCAATGATGTCAACGGCACTCTGGCAGCTAACACAGTATTGTCCCAGACGCTACAGGACAGCATCATAATATGGGCCGTGGACAGGGCGTGATGTGTTATCTCCACAACCTCTCTCCCATCCTTCAGTCTTTACCACAGGCCATGACTGAAGGTCTATGAGGATCCCCGATGCGCTGAGTTGCCTAGATATATCTTCCCTGTCAGCCACGTAATGCTGTATGAGCTTGTTCCTCCATTCAAGTAATGCTGATGAATCTGCTGTCCAGAAGCCGTTCGCTCCACTTTGTTGAGGCAGGGGGATAGACCCATTACAAAGTACCTTTAGGTCGGTCCATACATGATCATTTTTCCCCTTCTGCCAAATTGTTCTTTAGCAAAGAGGCTATCAAAGTGTGCGTGCGTGTGTGTGTGTGTGTGTATTTATTTATTTTTTTGGGGGGGGGGGCATGGCTGGGCAGGCGAGGTTGACTGGCACTCAGTGCTAAGCTGTCTCTCTGAGGAAAGGGCTGTTTAAAAGGCAGGAGCTGGCAGCGGAGCAGACCTCTCAGCTCCCTGTCTAAATACTGCCTCTGTGTGACTGACAGCGAGGCAACAGCACACTGGCATTCTCCTTTCAGCCACTCAGCGACCCTTTAACAAAAACCACAGGATTTAACATAAAACTCAGACCAGAGTGTCAACTACTGTAATGCAGCACTGCTGCCTTCACTGATCTTTAAATTATTTAACATGACAAGCTGTCCTTTTGTTGTTATTCTTGTGCATGTGATATGACCTTGTGGGGTTTTTAAAAAAGTGCTGTTGTAACATATGAATTAATTAGGATGATCTAAATAATCATGATAATGCGCAATTACAAAATTCGTATCCTTCACATGGCAATGTAGCATTTTTCTGTTTGTAATGATAAGAGCTTATGAAAGCTGTTCCTGTGTACTTTGAATTCTTCTCCTTAGAAATGACACAAGTTAGCTTCATCTTTGATTTATTGTTATTTGTTTAGAGATTGACCTTTCTAAATTCAATTTTTAGATATATGAAATGTTCTTTTCCCATGCAAGGGGACAAACAAGAGTCATCAACTGGCAAAACAGAAGACGTTGTAAATGTTGCTTAGCTTAATAGCACAAAATTAACAATCTATGTGGTTTTGTACGATTCAATTAGAGGGATATCTTGCTATTTCATGATGCACTTAGGAATGACAAAGCACAGATATAAGTATTGATTTTTGTGGGCCCATAACCAGATAAACAATATGTATATGTATGTATTTGCAGGGTAAATTGAATCAAAATGCACATATTACATTGAGGGCCCTGGAAGACTGACAGCAATTGAATTTGTCAGTCAAGAATTTAGTTAAAGAGTTAAAGACCTTCGCTCTACCGGTGGGCCAAACGATAAGAACCATCCACAGTAAGAGATATTTATGGCCTCTTACCTTTGTTACTGTTATCTTGCTTTTTACACATGTTTTTTTTTTGTTTTTTTTTTCCTCATTTTCACTCAGTTCTGCAGTATGCCTGTCTCTTTCTGTATTTTGACTCATGAATATATGGGTGTGGATGTTTTGCATGTTGGTTTGCATCTCAGTGTTTGTAGGCGTGCGTGTGCTTGTTTACATGCCTGCGTTTATGTATTCTTTACGCTGTTATGTGTGTGTGTGCATGCCGTGGAAATGTGTGTGACCACATGTGTGCGTGTGTGCGTGTAGCGGGGCAAGTGTAAAGAGGATTGTCTCCAAGTGGCAGAGAGGCAGCAGAGAGAACGATGGCTATGTTTGTGGATTAATAACTATTAATTCTCCTTTTGACTGTAATTGATGCTTAAATCTCTCCTCTCGGCAGACCTCTTGTACCCCCGTCAATTCTGTCCTTCTAATAAGGGCATTATTCCAAGGGAATTCATGCATTCTGATAAATCAAATTAGAAGGCCAGTGACTTAGATAGATTGCAGCAAGTAATTAGAGAATCCTCAATGCCTTCCTCGCTGCCACTCATTTACAAGAGTCTTTGTTATCTACCTATCTTGGCGCAGCATGAGGCGGTGTGTGTTTGCATCACTTTTCCCTCTTAAAATTCCTTCCTTATGTCACTGGAGAGACAGATCCCAGACCATATCTTGTCACCCAGGCTAGCATACCGCACAACGGACAGCGCAGTGGGACAGCCATTAATTGGAGCAACTTGGGTTGGTAAGTACCCACGTGTGTGTCAGTGACATGCAAGAACAAGGAGATGGGCTGACACATGGAGACAGGGGACACCCTGGGCTGGACTGCCCCCCCCACCCCACCCCACCTACGCATATATACACACACACACATACACCCACACCTCCACATGCCCCCTCCGTTGCCCCTCGCCCTCTCTCCTTGCCTTGAGGAAACAACACCATGTTCCTGATACTGAGTCAGTAGTCACTATCCGTGTCAGCTGAGCAGCCTTGTTCACATACCACAAATATTGTGTGTGCTTGTGAGAGTGCGTGCGCGTATCTTTTTGGAAAAATTAATACGGTAATTGTGGTTACGACGATGAAATAAGCTGGCCATTTGTCAAATTATTTTTACAAAGTACATATACTCAAGTACTGTTTTTAAATACAAATATAAGGCTGTGCTTTACTTGTGTCTTCATTTCATATTACTTTATACTTCCACCCAGTTTATAGGGAAATATCCCACTCTACTTTTATGACATGTTCAGTTTCTAGTCACTTTACAGATGAACCAACCAATAATGTAACACTCACAGCTTTATGAGTACTTTTACGCTATCTACTTTAGTTACATTACTTTTGCACTTTTGCACAATCAAATTTTCAATGCAAGACTTCTACTTGTGATGTCATATTTTCAGTGCGTAATTGCCGCTCTTACTTTAGTAAACGATTCAAATACTTCTTCCGCCACCGTTTGAAATCAAAATGAAATATTTATCAGACAAAAAGAGACAATCGCTCAATAGACAGGACCATCTGTGTACCTTACAATCATCTCACAGTCCAAAGTCCTGACAGCTGCATTTCCTCCTGATCTACCGTTTCCCCTCTACAGTATTTTTCTTCCTTTCTTTTCCACTTCTCCTGCACCCCTGTCTCAAAGCAGTCTGACAGAGTTCACTTTTCTCCCTTAAGAGGATGAATGAAGATAAAAAGCAGCGCAAAATGAAGCACGAGAGGCATCACTTGCTTTGATTCATGATGGCTGGGAGTTTGCCGGCTCTCGCAGTCTGCCTGCTTGGCTGACTTCCTGCTCGCCTGCTCGTCTGCTCCTTCCCAAGCACTCTAATGGAGAGCTGCAGTCTGCTCGCAGTGACACCGTCAAGCCATCAGGAATGGCTGATTATGGTGCTAAATATTGATCTCTGCCTCACATGTGTCAAAATTCCCCCCACCCTTTAATTAGAATTTCCCCTCTGCGCCATACAGGAACTATCCGAATATATTAGAGGACTTCATGAGGAGGAGGGGAGTGCAGCTAGCGGGGCATAATTGTGACCTCTTGTCTTGTCTCTTTCCTCCTGAGTTTTGAGATGACTTCCAACTGTCTGTCTAATATTCCCGGCCTCTCTGATAATCAGACTTATTTTCCTTGTCTTATCACAGGATGATCGGCCTGGCTCTCCTGTTCTCCATCCCCCTCTCCCCTGTCTTGTCCCTTCTTCTCCTCTCTGCCCTCATATATGTATTCTCAATTTTGCGTGGACTGTTGGAGAAGCCTGTCTTAAAACACAATTATGTTTAGATTATGTTTATATTTGGTAAATGAGTACAGTAAAAATTGTGTCCAGTGTTTGATCTAAATAAAGATCCTTGAAAGAGGACACTGCACTATTTGGCTGTTAAAGCATTGTCGGACTCACAATATATGGTTGGTTTACAATTTTAAAAAAAGGATCAAAATCAATTAAGTAGAACCAGAGATAACACCTTTTTAATTCAACACTAACCTTCCTTGTTGAAACCTGGGGCCTATATTACCCAAAATGCAACTCGACCGTCAACAATGTAGCCTCGAGGTTCTGGCCTCGAGCAGAGATGAGGAGCGGGCTACAGCTTTCTGGTAAGCTTTCTATTGCCTCACCTCCAGATTTATATTATTATGGCGCTCAAAAGCGAGAGCGGTGCACACGGGTTCCCAAGCATCTATTGTTCAGGGCACCCCGAAATAAAAATAGTTTAACGATTGGAAAGTTTCAGCGCGTATCACATGTCAACCAAATACAGCTTGCAGATATCTTTTCTTCCTTCCGTAAATATCCATCTCCGGTAACTATATGGAGAAGAAGTTAATCGATTAGTTCAGGGCTACCTGGAGCTTCACTGTCTGTCCCATGGACTATTTTACTTGCTTCAGACTTTCCGTCCAAGGACGTCGACATCCGGTTGAAAGGCTCAGCCAAACTGACAGACAAATGGAGCAGTATATAGTGATGAATTCAAGTTGCTGGAAATCCATGTATCTATGTTTTGACTTTGTTTAGTTTAGTCAGTGAGGCTTACTGCCCAATTACCGCATCTTCATCGTCATCCAAGCAACCCAACCACCTTGGATAAAAAATGAAAGGCCCGTGGCTGGCGTTTTCCACATGTTTTTGGACTCAACATGTGAGCAGCCCCTTATACAGCTTTTCTTCATATATGCAGTAGTACTCCTCCAGACCTGTAAACAGACTTGATGTGTAAAATCTGTGGAGTTCCCATATGATTAGCAGTATGTGTATCTTATGTATTTATGTTTTAATACTTTTGCTGTTCAATGTTTGATCTATGTTTACTGCAGCTGGTTCTACTCTGGTCTCACCCTTTCCTGGATTTCAGAGCACTAACATGTCAGCCTCTTTCCCCAACCTTTTCTCAACCTCTCTCCATCCTCCTTATCTCCAGCTCTAGATCCATGTTTTTCCCCTTCCCCAGCTCTCTTTCCCCTCTCCCTGCAACCCCTCCTCTACACTCTCTCTCTCTCTCTCTCTCTCTCTCGGTCTCTCTCTCTCTCTCTCTCTCTCTCTCTCTCTCTCTCTCTCTCGCTCTCTCACTTTGGTTAGGAGGGACCGGCCGTTATTGCAGGACGCTGGCAAGCTTGCCGTCGGTTGCATTCTGGCGAGAGTCAAGTGCCACAAGGTGCCTTTTTCTATTTGTTTGTTTCATGCTACACTGCACCAGCCACTGACCTGTGGTAGCCATGTCGTGCAAGAGGGAGGCAGGTTCATCCAATCAAAGAACGGCTGAAAATTAACACTGATCTTTCCGTTCTTGAAAAGGGACTGTGGCAAAAGGCAATTTCATGACCATAGTGTGGATTCGGATTGGATCTTTTCTTCTCTTTACATTTTAGATGAATTAAATGTTTACAAACCTACTTTACTTTACAAATGTATTCAAACATTAGCAGGCACTCACTGTTTCGGAATTTGTTTGTCCTCAAAATGTAATCTTTGAGACTCGAGCTTAGAATTTGATATTCTAATACCACAGAATTGTTTTTTGTTTTGTTTTTTTCACAGTGAATTCAATCTGAACCTCCTGCAATTCAGTACATGCAATATTCATAGTTGATCCATTGACTGCTATTCAAGCGGGAACTATTTGAAGAGGGAAAGTTCATGTGCATTTTTGATGGATTGTGCATGTCTTCCCCTACTCTATATGGATAGAGAGCTTGTTTGAAGGTCAGTGATTCTCTTCAGTCAGTCTTCCCTCTGCACTCCTTTTTGGGCAGAAGAATATCTCCAGTCTTCACTCCATATTTTTCAAGTGCTTCTAGGATGACTAGGTTGGATGACCTTGAATCTTGGTGGAGATGAATCTCTCTGAGCCTCTCCTCTCTCTCTCTCCTTTTCTTGGGGAACTCTGTCAAGAAGACAGAGAACGACCTTCTCCCGTCAGGTTTTTCATGTAAAATATCCACTTTCCCCAGATCCCAACCTTTTCATGTTTTCAATATTTGTTTTTCATTGTATGTGTGTTGTACTACATTTACATTCAACTTTAATTCTCAAATTGGATTTGATTTATTGATATGCCTCATGCTATATATAGCCAATTAATTAATTTTCCACTGATTTCATACTATATCCTTCTGTTTTCATGTGCGCATTAAGGAAGGGGATCAATATTTAGAAATTTGGTTTATTTATGTGTGTGTGTCTGTGTGTGTGTGTGTGTGTGTGTGCGTGCTCTTGTGTTAGCATGTTGGAACAAGAGGTTGAACAGGGGTTGAGTGGATCTTGAGAGCTGGCAGGTGCATTATTGCAGCAGGCTCTGCCTAGCTTGACATGTATGTGTTCCTAATCTCCTAGTGATATGACAAAGCTGTGTGGGAGCCTGGGCTGGATCTTTTCTGTCTGTTGTGACACACCCCACCCCCTCTCCCCTTCTCTTTTGTCCAACACACACACACACACACACATGATATTCCCCTCTTGACCCCTCAAGACCCGCCACTCTAATATCTATTGGCGCCTTCTCACTATAGATGTGTACTTACATGTGCTATGATAGCGTTATAAAACCATCACGAACAATACACACATCTATTTCTGTTGTCACTCTGCGGGTACATGCCATTAGTGTATGTGTTCATGCACACAGAAATTCATGCATACACTAGCAGTAAACAAGAGCAGAGGCCTGAGACGCCCTGCAGATGCAGACAAGTCTGAGTGAATTTCGACTTGTTTACCTCCTCTTAGTCAGCGAAGGGAAGATTAACGTAAAACAAAAGTGGTGAAGTTGCTGTTGTTGAAGAACAACACATGAAAGTAAACACTTATATTTATTTTTCTCAACTTGATTTGATCTCTGCTGGGATTGAGCTTGGAAACAAAAGTCCACTGAGGGGAGGACTTTGTAGCTGCAAAACCTTTAGCAACCCTTTTACAAGCCTGCTTGTTTAATCAAGGGGCGACACAACTGGGGTCTTGGTGGTCGAAATAACTCATTTTCTGGTTGAACCTTAAATACATCCCTCGATGGATATCATTTTTTTGTGTAACTCTACATTTGTCCAAAGGGAACACTTAACTTTTGCTACACCTGTATTCTTCTACAAGAATAAAGCTATTTATTTCGATGGCATTTTAAACCCCCATTGGAACAGACAGTGGAGACATAGAGGAAATCAGCAAAGAGAGAATTGGGTGAATGACATGCAACACAGTTCCCCCGCTGGAATCAAAACAGGGACGATGCAACTACATGGTCAGCACCTTAGACCCCTATGCTGCCAGAGCACACATGTACCTGCCTTTTATCTGGGTTGCTTTAATTCAATAAGACTAAATGCATATGAAGACTGCAAAAGACTGAAAGGAACTCAGATGATATAGGACCAGACACACACACACACACACAATTTGACTCAAAGACATGAACAGATTACATGTGCATGGGTGTGTTTAATATGTTTCACTTCACATGGAACAGCGGCACAAACCATAACACTGGATGAGAGCATATTCTTGCGGGAACTGAGCCAGTGCATCTGACCATGTTGACATTTTACACACTGACATCAGATGGGGGGGGGGGTTTGCAGCTCTGCAGCTCTGCATTCAGTCACATTGTCACAGTGGCAGGTTTAAATGGGGGTGAATACAAAGAGCAGGTAATGAGCGGTAATGTTTTTAAGACTGTAGAAATTACAAAATAACATGATTGGAAGAATAAATTGATTTTTAGTTGAGACTATTGTGACACTATTATTTAAATGTGATTTTGTGATAGGCATGACTTTACCATCTGCTTGGTGATACCCCCACATGCGTCATCAAAACCGGATTATTTTCCCGTGTGTTTTTACAGTTTGCTCCTCGGTCTCCTCAAGCCTCGCCCCAGAGATCCTAATGCATCATTTGAGGCTCATATAATTCACTGCTTCCCAAGCCACTGGCTCCATACCGGCCTGATAGAGGCATTTTTCGCCACTTAGAAACACGCACTGTGTGTCCGATGCCTTCCTCCTTAATGTGTCCTCTATTACCATCAGGCATTTATGCATGTTTTTTCTACTTCAGTAACCACTGAGCACCGGCTTCATTAAAACTAATTGAATCGGAAACATGTCTGCCCGAGGAAACATTTAGTCTTTCTATAAAGGAAATTTCCGATTTCATTTTGTCAATAAGGTCAAAGGACTGAGCATGTGTGTTCAATACTGATACATGCTATGCCCATAAACTTCAACTGTAGGGCTATTTTACTCGGGGTGTACCTATCAACACTGAATGTATACGATTCAGACTTTTGTGGTTTCTGGTCATTTGTAAATCTCTCTCTACTTCTTTTTTTTCACCAAAATCCTTCGTTTCCTGCAGATATCTGAAGAATTCCCTCTCTCACACAATGTCCCGTCAGTTTCATTGCATTATTAATACCTTGTGGTTAGCATAATTGAGTCCTGTTACAAGCATTGCATTAGTGGTTTTAACTTGACCACTCTTGAAACAATAATTTGATAGCATCCGTCAGAAATCAATGTGCAATAACAGAGCATACACAGCTGTTTAATATGAAGTAAATATTTATGAGTGATCTAACTAGGCATCAAGTCCAGTCAATCTTCTTTGAAAGGATCTGTGCAAATGATTAACCTCATTTTACTGGTGCTGTCTGGGCTGGTAATGACCATTAGAGCTAAGAAGGAGTGAGGCCTTTGATTTTTGGCTCCTCATCATTCACAGCTTGTCGCATCCCTTCATCCTTCATACATGGCTGCTGAATTGATTGTCTGTTTAGTCCTATGAATGATAAAGCCGCTCTGGGCCACAGGCTGAGAGGGACAGACACGGCTCACTTCCATCTATATGCAAGGTGGATTTCTTTTCCTGCCTCGCCACTTGGAAATCAGCTTTTTGCATTATTTATTGGACAATCATCAGCATTTCAATATGGTAAATCAAATAGTCACAGCAGTATAACTATAGGCAGTCGTATCCAAAGGGCCATCATTTGACTCATTATTCATTCATTTTGTTTAGAGCTATAGTCGGAAGGACTCATGAGATTCATAAGTTGTGTAATCAACATGTTTTACTGCGGGCTTGAACAGCAGCCTGCCTGAACGGAGGGAAAGGTAACATGAGAGGAAGTGATTCTGAGAGTACACTGAGATTTAAGACCTCAAGCCACACATACAGTTTCTTCCCATCTGCAGTTGGGTTCATCAATAAAGCCCGGGACCCCCACTGACTCAGACACTATACATCCCCAGGAAAATGTCTTACTGTTACACACCCTTGCACAACTTTTCTCTTTTAATATACACTTGACACTTTAATAATATACTTGTTTTAACATACTCTTATTTGTTTGTTTACCATATGTTATGTTCTATTTTTAAATGATGTCATACAATTGTACTGTGTTTTTACTGTTGTGCTCCAAATCACCGAGTATGTGTAACATGGCAATAAACGGTTTCTGAATGCACTGAATGAATGAATAAGGAGCAGAATTGTTGAACAGCGGTGCATAAACAAGGACTGCTGAAGGTGTAAGGTAATGGGTATGGGTAATAGTGACACAACATCCAGAGTGTGCTGACACTGAAAAGTCAGACGAGTTGTTTGAATCACTTTCATTTGCAAGAAAGTCAAGTAATAAAGAGCATATTTTCATCATGAAGCAGTTCATGTGGGTCTATTTCAGGTCTTGCTCACGAGCTTTCTAATATGATCCTCACTCTACCTGAAAATAGCTTTTAATGCCAATCACATAACATGTAAAGAAAGACAGAACTTAACTGTCATTTACTCTAGGCTTAATTCTAGTCAGGTAAAATGACATGTGGTGTCCGGAACTCATGCTGTATAGAGAAAATCAGTGGTGTGCGTCTTGTAGCATGCATATTTGTTTTAATTCTTCGTTCCATTCTCTATATCTTTTCACTTCAAAATGTAATTCCGCTAGCAGTTTGAGCAACAGAGAGGTTTCCTCATCAGATGTGTGTCTAACAAGTTCTCATGTAGTGCAAAGGTGAAAGGTCAAGTGCTTTCCCACCATGGGGATCAGGTCTGACTTATCTTGGCCTCCCAACATGATAATTCACCCATTAGACCTCGAGACCAAAGCTAAGTCCCAGCCAGCACCGTCAACATGCGAACGTTTTTCCAAAGAATTACATAATGTCATATTAAGAGTCCTAAAAAATGTATATCCTTGTTCAACTTTGTTGTTGGGGAACGGCTCCTGACTTCAATAAAAACTCCTACAGCGGAGCAACAGCACTTCAAATCCACCGAGCACACGGGAACCTGTCAAACTGCATCGCAGAATTTGACAAAAGTGCAGCTGTGGGTGCAACATAGTGTGCACCGCAGTGTGCACCGCACATGTGTGTGGCATCTATTAGTGGTATTGTAAATGGGAAGCAGCATTTTTTCAGAAGCTGGGACTCAGTCTTATAATTTGGTTCTCACTTTGTCTACAAGCACTTAGCAGCAGATACAAAGGCTCTTTTCTTAGGAAGATGGCCACCTTCACCTGCTGGCTTTGGTTTGTTGTTCTCTGTGCCAGAGCTGAAGACGGGCAGAGAATTCTTTCTTTCCTCCCTTCTAGCCCCACTTGTGCTGACACCATCATGTCTAACCTTCCGCAGATGTCAAGCGCAGGGAGGAAATTAAGTCATTTAATGAATTTCGACTGAAAGTCCTCCAGCATACATAATCATGCACAAACACTGACAGATGTAATAGTTGCTTGTGTCGTGCTTTATTGTGTTGAGAAAGACATGTTTAAAACCTAACTGTACTTTGAGTCAATAGAGAGGACTTGTGACACTGTAATGCACCCTTTCAACAGATCTGCTAAATGTCAGCAAACTGGTTCTGAATGTAATCCCAGTTTGCCTTGGAATTAGCACTTTACACTGACGATCTAATTATTTAGACAATTTATTGCCTGCTGCTAATATCTCTCAAAATAAGCTGTTCCCTTCATCTTGATCATGTGATAAATGTGGAATCAGTGAGGATAAGTCCCAGACATGCCTCAGAGCCTGGCGTCACTATCTCTTCTGATAGACTAAAGGAAAGGCTTTGTGACAGCACCGCTGCCTCAGTTCAGTGCAGCCCAATCACTGCCGTTTAATATACATTTCTTAATGACTTTCTTTTCCCCAAATGTGATGCGCAGCAGCATCTCAAAAGTGTCTGAATTTGTAGTCGTACGAGGGTGATCATTAAATGCGATTAAAGGAGTATAGGACTTTTTAGCTGGCTGGAAACAGAGGCGCGGACCCGGAGTCCCCCGGGGGGTTTGTGGGAGGTTGATGGTAACAGGTTTATGCTTACTATTAAACTACAATACACAACGAGGTCACTTTTTCACATCTGGAAAAAAACAAAACACTTTAAACCGTAAGTAAGAGAAAATTCCTCCTGACTGTGGCTTTATCGTATCTTTCTTGTTCACTCATAATCAAAAGAATTCACCGCAAAGTATAGCGCTGTGACGCACGAGATACAACTGTGCTACCTGTGCGCAACATGATTTAATTTCACAATGAATGTGTTCGTTTCAGCCGCACTTTATTCTTCTTTGTAATCGCAGGTTTTAGGTAGTTGGCCCTTTATTATGGGAGCTCTGTAGGTTTAAGTTTCGACTCGTCTGACGCATCAGCAGAGTAAAACAGGTTCACAGTCTGCGTTTACATAACAGTGAAGGCAAATGAAGCGCAACAATTATCTCGTGTTAAAATAATATAAAGTTGGCCGTTACATTTTTATTCCTTTGATTACAGCCAACAAGGAAAGCCTGTTCAGAAAGACAACCTCAAACTTTTATTTTCATCAACTTTTGCAGCATAAAGAGCATCCAGAGGAAAAGACTGAAATATAAAATCCGATATCTCTTTTAAATTGTTCGCTCGTCAATTTGCTTTTACTCCCGAATCAAGCGAATAGTGACGACTCATATTTAATCCGTTTTATCGTTTTCCTTTGTCAAATACAAATAGACATTAGAGAATAAAAAGAGGTCTCAACAGCCTGGTGTGTAAATAAAATATTGTTTCTTTCTAGATTCAAGTATATGAAATATAGAGGAGAAACATGTAAGTTCTTTCCTTAAATCAGTGTAATTTTGATGACTGAAATATTCGCTCAGTTTAGGCTTAAATCAAACGATTAGAATGATGAAATATGTGCAAACAATTTTTGTTTAAGCAGATGATTTAAAATGAAGATGAAACATGAGTAGGCCTGCATATTATTTGCGAAATATTCTTAGTCTTTAAATGCACTCACTTACTTTTTCAACAAACTAGGTCTAAATAATTTCACATTTAGTTAAAGTAAGATATTAAAATAAACAACTTATTAAAAATGTTTCATTTAATATGTCTGTAAGCGCCGATCACAATACTTAAGGAAATTACAATAAGTTTGAACTCAAAATTATATTTTCTCTCGCTAAAGTAGCTCCTTCCGACCAGAGATGTCTTAATTTAAAGAATAAAATTAATTTCAGAGAAATTATTTAGCAAAGAATTGATTTTAAAGTTTTATTTGTAAACATTAAATATTTATTTCTCTCTAGGTTGTTTTTTTTTAATCCGGCACCAAATGCGTTACAGAAGTTGTAAGTACATCATGATGTCAAAGATGTGGGCCTATATCACACACTCATGAACCTCTTGATATAAGATGGGTGTTTTTCATTTCTAAAACGTGTTAAATCATAACTACCTAGACGTTTATAAGACATAAAACATAGACAACGTGCTCAGCATGAACTTGGATGGTTTGAAATCGTTTAAATTGCACCATGCTTAGTGTAGCTCTTGGCAATAGAAATAATAAATATATAGAAACGTTTATATTCAACAGCAACAATACTTACAGCACATACAAACAAGGAATGTCTGACAGTTTTACAAACACAATGGGTCCCTCATTTTCTATACAGATGAGATATTTTTCCACATATGCGTCATACATAAAAGGAGTGCCATAACTACGAATCTGTATCAAATCTAGCAGACTACATAGTGTCCGGTATATATTATATATAGACATCACCTCAGCAAGTGCCTATAAAAGAAAATGAAAATGAAAAGAAAAAAAAACTAGAACATGCGTTGTCTTTTCTGGATACTTTTTGGGATCCTGTCAGAAACACATAGGCACGAGTCAGAAAAGAAAAGAAAAGAAAAGAAAGTTAAATCTTTTCATTATAACAAACTTTGTACACATGTTATAAACCGATGCATTGGAGGCATCACATAATCTATCATAATATACAGTGTCTGTGTACGCGTGTGGTTGTGAGTGTGTGTGCGCGCGCGCGCGCTCGCGCGCGCGCTGAGTGTTCATATATATAAATGGAGTATACTACATCTGATGCTGAATCAGTAGAGCCGGTGTTAAATAAAGAGTAAGTGATTGTAAAACCGGACAATTTGTCCACCGGAGAGAAATTCCGATTCACTCGTTTGGCAATCAAATGAAAAGGCCTTCACAGCAATCAAACTGTCTGTCTCTTCCTTCTGTTATTATTTTTTTTTCCTCATGATTCCTTACTCATAATGCGTGCCGTTTGTTCAATTCGCCTACGGAGCTTGCAAATATTCAGAAATAATAACGTTAAAAATCTGTCACGTCTGACTCTTAAACAGTCTTTTGGAAGTTCTTTGAGGTCTTGCCATCGAGTCAGACTCAGAAAGGTAAGGTGTCGAGGAAAAGTTTGTCAATTATTGCTGGCGGAGGGACTAGATCTTCTAGTTTTAGGTAAAAGATACGCTGCAGACCTTGGGTACATAGTGTGCGCAGTTCAGGGAGCTTTCCCAAGAGTTTTGACAAGTAGTTGGGACGATTCAATCCACCGCCATTGAATGTCACTTGATCTTTGAGGCAGTTGACTATCTTGTTTTGGAGATCCTCGACTCTCTTGGGTTCCTTAAGCCCGTGTCGCTCTGAAATACGAAAGAAAAAAGGACAAAGATAAATTATTTCCGATGCATTAACGTCCTTTGCTTGCATTGTAGCGCAGCCAGAGTTTCAAAAGGAGCAGCCGCCTTTACGCACCTGTTACCATGGCGAGAGCTGCAATGCAGGAGAAAGCTGAGATGTCTATGTTCATGCTCTGCAAGTTGGAAGAAAAGTCCACGATAGCGTCCACCCACTCTCCAAATCCACGGACGCACTGTAGCCTGTGCAACACCACTCCATTACAAAAAATAAGTTTGCCTTCTACTGGGTTGGACCTGCAATTAATGAGAAAATGCAATTAATTACGCTTGCCAATAAATGGGAATTTAACAGCCTTCTTATTATTGGGCAGCTAATAAAACCCAAAGCATCGAAGCTTGAAGGAGGAGCTGATGATTGTCTAAAGCCAAGATTGTTTTGTTTAATAATTACGCGGCTTACCTGTACGCCAGCCGCAGGACAAAAAGTTCAAGGAAGGCGGATTCAAAGAGGAGATCTTGGTCTTGCTTCGGTAGATCACAAAAGCCGGGGATCTTCTCCGCCCAGCCCCGGATGATCTCCATGGAGCCCGTCAGGAGATCATAGAACTGCTGGATGTGCTGCGTGTTGTCTCCACTCATTTGGTAGTCAGGGTTAGCCTGGAACTGGAATTTAATTTAAACAGCGCCTTAATGAGGTCCTTTAAAATATATAATCCGTGAAATTGCAAATGCCCATTTCCAAGAGGGAGAGGGTGCTTTTTCACGATTAAATTCATGTCTTTTTTTATTAAGTTCTCTATTTCAACGCAATTTACTTAGGGAAAAATATGCCACATTAAAACCTGACAAAGTTAGGAATTCGGCGATGTATTACACAAAACTTTCAAGGCAGTGAATTGTTACCTATAAAGCAGGACTAAATTAAAAAAGACCGTCAATCTTGTTGTGCTTTCTCTTTTCGCCCGGAGTAGTTGTCAACTTTTTTTGATTTTTAATAGCTGTGTGTGTTTTATTTCTCGGATCGTGGTACATTACTTACCCTGGAGTAGTCCAAAGCAGACATGGAGGGGTTGGAGTCCACATGGGTCCTAACAAGTGCGCTTATGAGGCTCACCGGCGGCGAGGGTTGGGAGGGCTCTTGTGGACTTTTGGGTTTGGATGGTAGGCGTCCTCTCCGACCTTTCAGATTATCAGTTCGGACAACTCCAATGGAAGAAATACATGCCATATGAGTCATTAATTAATATGCCCTCCTGTTGTTGTCCGTAAATACTTAAATGTGGTATAAATAACAATCCTGCACTCTATTACGCACACGTCTCCCCAGTGTATCAGTGGGGAAATATAAACTACTGTTATAAAATGTAATGCATGGTCTAAACATACCTTCTCTCACCATTCCGACGACCATGCACTTCTGGAAACGGCAGAACTGGCAACGATTTCTTCGGCGTTTGTCAACAGGACAGTTTTTATTTGCTAAGCACACGTATTTTGCATTTTTCTGAACGGTGCGCTGGAAAGCAAGAAAAGCATAATGTCACTCTGCAGGCTTATTTCCAAGGCTATAGAACATGTAGAACACGGACTGTGGTTTGCTGCACAAGAGATGTAACATAAAAAATGAAAAGATGAAAACGATATAATATCTTTCTCATCTCCTGTTTGGGACTGCGCTGTATGAGCCAACAAGAGGGAATAGACCGTCAGCAAATACACACTCGTGGTCTTTCATATTTTACTTATTCCTTTGAGATCAACTATGTATGGACAGATATGCTTGTCATATCAAGTTATTTTACGCAGCCCCTTTAAGGTCTGTAATATTTAACGGGGCCCACATTGTAATAGTAATTATATTCGACGTTCAGCTTGTGTTATTATTATTTTTAAGGAAATTGTGCATGTTATAACTCACGGGCGCGGTGAATAATAAGGAACACACTGCATATCTGTGATGTAATAACAGTAACACTGATTCATGGTTGCTGTCATGTCAGCCCACCTTGAAAAATCCTTTGCAGCCCTCGCAGGTTCTCACTCCATAATGCTGGCAGGCTGCGTTGTCCCCACATACCGCACACAGACCCTCGTTTGACGGAGATCCTCGGGACGGGGGCGATGGCATTTGGCTGTCCACCAGCTGGTGCCCGTGGCCGAGCTGCAGGGAGTGAGGAAAGGCCAGACCAGCCTGTTTCCGTATGGCGCTGGGCACCGCGAAGCTCTGGCCGTCAAGGCCGCGGTGCACGCCCTGGTTGTCGTGGTTCATGGAGACGTGCAGCGGCCCGTCGAACCGCATCTGGCAGCTGGAAACGGGAGTGCCGGGCGGGGACTGCTTGAAGGAGAAGAGCGAGAGCCGTGACACTGGATTCTTGCGCTGGTCCATCATATGAGACGTGGCCGCAACATAGTTCTGGTGGAAACTGTGGAGGGAGCCAGGGTCCTCCCACATGTGATTAGGCTGAACCTGGAAGTTTGGCGTGCTCGGGGCGTGAGGCGAGGAGGGTTTGAAGTACATAGGCCCAGAGTGAGCCATCATTTCTTCCGACTGAGGTGGCAGGTGGCCCTGCTGATGGTAGTTGTGCATCTGGACGTCCTCCACCTTGATAGAGGACTGCTCTCCAGAGTGGGGCATCTGATACAGACAGGGCGGTTTGACTTCGTAACTGGTGTTATAGTTGTCCATGAATGTACTGAAACTCGGGAGAGAAGTAGTGGCTGTGATTTCAGTGTTGGTCAAGTCCATGCTAAACTTAACAAACTCGGGTGTTAAGAAGTCGCAGCTGTATTCTCCAGCGGCGTGGTAGCTGTAGCTCTGGGAAGCGGGACTAGCTCCTTGAGGTGATGATCCATACTGAGCCTGAACGCAGGGCATGGCTGAAAACCAAACCGGTAGAAACACATCAGAATTTCTCAAATAAATGTTCAAACTGTTAAGAGTTTTAAGGTTGAGTGTTCAATGTACTTTTACTCTAAACAACAACAAAAAAGATTAAATGTGCTTTATATTTATAAGTGGTTTCATAATAAAATAAAATGACACAATAACACATCCGTATTTTTATTTATAAATAATTTTCCATATCCTACCTCAAGTCTTCTGACAGTTTTTCGGTGACACTTGAAATGGGTATTATCGGGAGTTGTATGGTTGTCCGGATTCAAGAAAGCGGCTCTGTTCTGGATCTTCCCCTGATAAGACACATCACTTTGACATTGATTATGAAATAAAACAAATATCTAAAAAAAATCCCCACGAGATCCCATAAAAAGAAAGATTTCCCCCCAACACAAATGCGCACAAACTGCAAACAATTTCTAATTATACACGGCGTTTTAAATTTCCTAAAAACTTTGAATGGATTCAGACAAAATACGTGCATACAGGAATTAAACAGCATCAGTCGTCCTTTTCCTTTCTTATTGCAAAGTGTGCGGTTGAGAGTGAGAAACAGACCAACTTCCCGCACATGACATTAGTGAGAACTTGTCTAAAAAAGCAGAAAGCTTTAAATTCTCGTGAAATATCAGCAGCACACAAATCTCCACAGTCTGTGTCAGACTCGGCTTTGGGAAGCAATGAATTCAGTTTAACAGCGAAAACAGACTAAAAGGAAACAAAATGTAAAATGTTCAGAGAAGGCGATGACAGTAAAGCGCGGACAAAGATTGCGTTGCAAAGAAATGAGTGAATCTTACCTTTTTCACATCAGGATCGTGGCTTTCAATCCATGCGATAAGCATGCAGGGGGTATTCATCAATTTCTGTAAAAGCTCCAAATCATGAGCGGCGGAACCCAACAAAGCCAGGCAGACAAACCGTGTGACTCCTGCTCACTGACAGCGACAAGAGCTTCGACTACCCAGTCTGGCCAATGTGGCTTTGTTTATGTGAGCTCTGGATGCCGTGGCCCACGTGTTTCACGGCTCGACGTCATCGGCGTCGACACCGACATGGACCAATCCGCTTGGGAACTTTCTCAAGCCCCAATTTTTCTGGCAAATGTGTTTGTCTTGTGGTATGTGTTCTATGTTGCTTCCCACATGGACATTAGCAGAGATGTAGTGGAAGGCTAAACCCGTCTGGGCTCACTTCAGACACTTTTGTGTTTGCACAGTACTTAAGTCAGGCTTGTTTTGGCCTGATATTAATCTGGGCTGTGATTTCATTGTGTCACTTGGCAAAGTAAATGAGACAGCTGGAAGGTTCTGCAAACTTTTTTTTTTTAAATATTGATGTATGTAATCACGTTTGTTTTCTCCGCATCAAAACACAACCATTGCTTGTAAACGGAGACAATTCAGTTAATACAACACATGATATAATAATTGGCAGCAACTAACTTGTAAATGTGCATTTTTTATAATCCAGTATTAAAACACACAGCTCACGTGGAGAAACATGTCTACTGGCGAGTATTGGGCTTATTCAGTGCCTGATAGTTGTTATTGTGGTGTAAAATTGAGGACTGTACATTGGCACAGTTATGTCACAATGTGGCTAATACGCAAGACTCGCTACACTTGTATGAAATCGGCCTAATGAAGCGAGGGTCAATATTATTCTTCGTTATCTTCTGACAGGATTTCTGTATTTCAATTGTGTTCCAAATTTAGACCTCAGATGGGGTGGGGTCTGCGGGGTGGGCTGCCTATTCATAGAGCTGGTATAGAGCTGCTGGAGGAAGAAGGGGGGGGGGGGTAATTAGCGGGCCTGAAGCCAGTTGTCATGAGGGAACCACTTTGGTCCCCAGAGAGGGAAACGTGATAGGAGCGGGCAGAATGGAGAGTGACGCAGAAAACGCTCAAGTTGACGCAGTCGCCAAAATAATCTTTTGGCTTTATTGTTCTGCAGCGATGGAATAACTGATCTCTGTGTAATCTTACACCAGCACCTTGTAGCCAATGGAGTTGGCCTACATTTTAAAACATTCATATTGGCCTGGGCAGCAAGCCAAGGTGAGGTGTGAGCGTGCATATGGGGTGCAACAAGATGTGTGGAGACGTAGGGCCACATGCACGTTACAGCAGCCAGCGTCACGTAGCAAGCTGCGTCGTGTGTTATTTCTAGTGGATTGGCGCTTTATTATAGGAGTCACAGAAACAACCATCAGTGTCAAAGCAGTTTATTTTTGTGTGTGCCCTGTACTCAGTGCACACAAGGACAGCGTGTGCAAGGAGGGAGAAAAAGGAAACTGTATATCATGGTTACACTCACCTCTAGAGGACACTATTGTTCACCAGCAATACATCAACCATCTCCTGTTTCTTACAATTAACCTTTTTAATTAACCTAACCCCATTAAGGCTGTTCACGCCCAGTCGTTTTCAGGTGAGCTTGGTGGCAGGATTTGTACATCACAAATTCTCCACACTGCACTGTGAATATTCAGGCAATAAATAATGCTGTAAAAGTTCTTGGGTTTTTTTTTTTGCCTCCTCTTTGCCTTCATGGTGCTAATTAGACCACATTTCACTTGCGTTTATTCCAGGAGGCTTCCTGTTCGTCAACACAAACAACTTTAACTGTGTGCTGAAATCTATACTGACCACACACATACATACAGTATGCACATATCCAATTTAAACTAGTTTCTGTGAAAACACTACAGGACGTGGCTTGGTCGCAATGTGTTTCTGTCATTCATTTACCATTTAGATCTTGGAATGAAAACACAATTAGTCGTTTAATTGGCCATTTTACTGAAGATTAATTAACTTCCAATTTATATGCGCAATTAATTGACAGCCATTTGAAAGTGAGTAGTTATCTTTAATCACACAGAAGTCATTTTCTGAGATTATATTTTTAACTTTGTTTGAGGAAATGTCTACTGACATTACCAATTTTAGTGTGTGGGCGCGCGATTGCGTGCATGTGTGCGCGCGAGAGAGAATGACGGACATATTTTTTCATTGGCTTACAGACCGACACCGCTCTGTTAAAATTGTGTCTGTCTCCCCAGGTACAATCCGGAAATCTCAAAAAATGCACTTTATTATTAAAAATATAGATGCTGTCATCATGCCATTGTCGCAGGATGCTTATGAATCTCAGTTAAGGTCAGACCAGCGGCTGGAAGGTCGCCCCAGGTTGACAACTGGAAAGTGAGCAGTGATCACACTTGACTCACTGAACGCGATGTTCATCATGAACCAACTACTTTCTAATTTGGCTCAGATGGCAGTTTTTTTGTTTTGTTTTTACGCAAAAGTAATCCAGACAGTTTTTAGTCACTGCAACACAGCGCGGGTCCGGCTTACGTCAGCACTTACGCCACTTTGCAAGTGGTCCTCACATTACGGCGATCATCAGCATCACTTGCATTTTGGCCCACCAGTGGAATGGTCCATTCAAATGTTGCATGTCATCTGGACACAAAGATATCTGACCATGATATGAATCATAAGATCATACATTAACACCGACCACGTGCGGCACCGCCTTTGCAGATGTGGCACAGCTTCATAGTTCCAGTTTGACATGATTTCATTTTAGCTTAAAAGATATGGTCTCACTACTGTTGTGATGAGTTTATGCAGTGGACGAAGACTGTATGTGCATATTTCTAGTTATTAAGTATTCAGATATACTTGACTAAAAATAATTAAGCAGTGACAAATTCTCTTCTAAATCATGTAGAAGTATCTCTTTCAGGGTGTTCAATGATTGAGGCATTCATGCGTAGAGGTGGAATGTAACAAAAGTATATTTATTCAAGTGCTGTACTCAAGGCAAATTATTTAAATTAACTTAACTCTACTTCAATATTTCATTTTCCTACGACATTACACTACCACTCCATTACATTTTAGAGTCCAATGTTGTGCTGTAGTTACTTTTCTGTTTACGATTTTAAAATACAAATCATGATCATTAAATTAAATATATGATTTGTGACAGGTTTCAACCGCCAACCAGTATAAAGTTGTTAAAATTAGCCTCACCCTACAATATCAAAATACATGCTTCCATGATTGTGCACCCAATGATAAAACATAATATCATAATTCTAACAGGCACCATTCAGCTGCATAATGAGTACTTCTACATTGTATTTGCTTGCTCATAGTTCTGTACTTGTACTCAATGGAGTATTTATGCCTTGCTTTATTGCTACTTTGACTTATTAAAGATGCTAAATTCCAAATTCAGAGCATATCGATTGAAAGATTGCCTCCATTCAGCTCTCAACATGGCGACATCTGGACCACCTTGGTAGCTGAGCGGTTACAGTGCATATCATATAACCGGTGTGTCAATATAAGCTTGTTACATTGTTACAACCAAAGGCTCAAAGACTGCAACATAAATGGGAGACCAGACGAGTGTAAAAGCAATAAATGAACACATACTATATTTAAAGAATACATAAACTAAACTAAACAAACATGGAGAGTCAGTAATCAGTAATGTCAGCATGCATGGAGGTGTGAAAATGTCTGAAACAAACAAAACAAATCAGCGGCCGTGTCAGCCAAAGGAAGAGGGGCGTCCATGTCCAGGCGGAGAGACTTTATAGCGGGAACTCCACCAGGCTCAGGTCAGCCTACGATCAACAACCTGAAAGACAAATTAGAGCCAGAAAACAGGACACAGACCCATAGTGGAAGGGAGGGGTCGACACAACATGCATAGTGTCTTTTCAAAATCAACTTCCTAATTAACTAGCAGCTCACTTGACTAGCAAGTGACAAACAAGTGTCACTTGCTAGAGTTACTCAGGTGTCTAACAACTGACATTACTGAAATAGTTAGTTTCACAGGTCACAAACAGTGCCCCCCCCCCCC
>NW_022280050.1:4911554-4920487 GCF_004355925.1 Anarrhichthys ocellatus
CCCCCCCCCCCCCCCCAACACACACACACACACAACCCCACACACCCACCAACCATGTGTGAACTATCTCGCATCCTCAGTTGCTCTGATTGTGTAATAATGATGCAGGTGTGTTTACATTGGAGTTAATTGCAAGTCGGGTGCTTTGCATAATGAGTGCCTCTGTGCAAAGCAGGAGCATTTGAATGTTGTTGGTGGTCCCGCAATAAGTCAGACCTTTATTCTGCAGGTTTAATCTAGTACGGCATGTCAGCCCATCACATGTTTTGCATGCCATATCTTACCTGTGAAGTAACTGGTAGAGTAAGAACAGTATTTTCTAAGTTTTCTTTTTTGGTGTAGAGGAGCAGATGTATAAAATTGTAGAACAGGGAAATATTCTGTGAAGCATCACTTCCTCAAAATAGTATTTAAAGCACATTACTTAACAAAGGTATGAAAATAATTGAGAAAACTGAGAAAAAGGGTTTTACTAATAAGCTTTCCACTTCTTATAATTGTATAATCACTGATTGATCCACTTACTACTCAACATTAGTTAGCCCTGAAACTGGATGGAAATTAGGAGGGAATTGATCCACTCACTTACACACACTTAAATTGAAGCCCAGTAGGTTTGCAAAATCTGCTGGTCCCTCGCACAAACCTCATTTCATTTCTAAGCACCAGCAGGTATCAAACTTTCTGAGAATTGAACAGCCCGACCCTGAAGGCATCCCTTTGCTCAGTGTCTTCTTTCCATTTCTAGATTCCCACTTTACCAGCTTAAATGTCTACTTAATATGCTTTAATGCCTGCTCTTTAGAGCCAGGGAGCACTTCATCACTTTTATACACCTTTATATAACACACTGTTAACTAGCAATGCCTTATGGAACAGCTTGTCTTGCAGCTGGAAGGTGCCTCCATGGTATGATGGAGGTACCTGTTCACCATTCACAATGAGACAGTAAAATGGGAATAGAGGCCTCTGCATACTGCTGCTGTCTATATCAGTCAACGATGAATATTCATGAATCACAGTGTCATGACATGCTCTGTAATTGGCAGCAACATTAGTAATGACACTGCTGGTATCAAGTCCCTGCATATTCATGTGGTGGGGCAATATTTCCTCGTGGTGCTGTTTTTTTCTCTCCTCCTGAAAGTGAAAATGTATTCTGAAGCTGCAGGTGTCCCTGGTGCCACAATCAATTGCTGGCTGGATTGTGCCCCAGTGAAAATCAGACAAACCATTAGCTTCTTTGTCAATCTCTTTGATTAATAATATATCTGAATTATAAAAGGTTGAGAGGACTCTTTAATAGTGTAAAGTGAATCTCTTTGTAATAGTTATGAATGCAGGCCTTCAGGAAATAGACCGTGTCATTGCCACTGGCTATTGGGCTTTAAAAAGATCACTGGTAAAAAAATGTGTTGATGACTTTGGCCTAAAAAAAATAACACCAGAATTATTGAATTATTCTGGTTGGATGAGGAATGAGCTTCTGCCCTCTAATGATTCGAACAGTTTATCAGTTGAGGTGTGAGTAGATTTAGCAGCTTGCACAGACATGAGCCTGCTCATCGAGGTTACACGCTGATACTGGGCTCGCTGTGGCAGATTTCTTTTTGTACTGGAATTTGCTGCAACTCCATTTCGGCCCCACTAAAGTGTCCTAGAATGGATGATGAGGGAATTGGATAAAGCTTTGCCTAATCTGCAAGGCTTTCTCCTCTAAGCATGCTGTATGGGAGGATTTCTGTCCTCGTGGATTCAGTTTAGTGCAGTGCACCATTCACACTGTGGTGTAAGGAGGCAGACCTGGTTCTAGACAAGGAGAAGGATCAGTATTGAGATGGTAACATTGTTTAGGATAAAGTAAACTTCACAGGCATGGTCACTAGCCATGTTTCCAGTGGTAGAAGAGGTATTCACATCCTTTACTGAAGTAAAAGCACCAATACAACAATGTATAAATACAACAAAGAAGAAGTACACACCAGCGAATGAATCGTGTGTATGTAGCATTGTAAGTGATAGTTTTAGTTATATACAGCACATTATATCCATCTGAAAACATTATAAGGTGCGCCAACCAGACACTGCTTTTTTTTGTAAGAGGTCACAAGTCAAACAGGTTGGGAACCACGAGTTCAATCTTCAACAATGGATTGCATTTATTATTTATGTCAAATCTTAATCGGAAAAGTATTGCTGTGAAATATATTTGTTGTAAAGAAATACAACATTTTCCTCTGTAGTTGCAGTATAAAGTAACATAAAACCTTAAATTTGTAACTGTAGTTGAGTAAATGTACGTAGTTACTTTCCACCACGGCATGTTTCTCTAATAAAGTCCTGCGAACTGACAGAAGATCAGATCCATACATCCTGAATGCAGCCTAACAGCCACACTATGCCTGCTGTACGCAGTTTGTTTCAACAAAGAAATACTTACACTGTGATATTTGCTGTTCTTTTTCTCTTGTTGATCACCAACTGAGCTGCATCTGTGCATTGCAGGAGGAGGCATGGCATTCCACAAGGCAGTAATGGGAACTGTTGTCAGTGCTGGAGGAGGCTCGCATTGTATGGCCGTACTATAGCCGGCAAAATACAAGAGAAAGCAGGTGACATTCCCTCAAGTGTTGCAGAGCAACGCTGAGGCGTGTTGTGTTGTTAACAAAGTCTTATTGATATCATTGGGAGGTTTCAGACTATGTTTGTTGAATAGAACATAAACAATTGGCCTCATATTAGATGATGGTTGTAACAGAATTACATTTTATGTATCACAGATCATAAATGGGATAAATACGAAGGAGCAGGGACTCGTTTTAGTTTTCCTGAATCCTGTTCACTATTCTTTCTAACAGATGGTAGATTGTTTGGTGCCTCTGTAAAGTCTCTGACTGGCTGTCATTTGTTTCTTTCTGTTTTGCTTATTTTAGATAATCCTGTGCCATAATCTTCTTTACTAAGTACATGTGTTGCAATTAGTCAAGTTTCCTTGTTAGCACGTCTCAGTGCCTTCCGTCGGCGTGCCACATGGAGATTTTGTGATTAATCTAGAAAGACAATGTTTTGAAATGTTATTGGGAGTGGAATATAAATAAGCATTGATGTATTGTCTTTTATTGCTTGATGGTGTCTGACAGCTTTGTCACAGAAAATGCATGGCTTTTTTTTTTCCTGAATCAATCACAAGGAATATAAAGACATATGCATAATAATGAAACACATTTATTAATGTGTACTGTCCCCTGGAGTCACATGACAATGGAATTGATGACTGGTTTTCTTTTGCATGGATGCTGTAGGCCCACGTATCACACATGGAGGCGGCTGAAGAACAGGTAAAAAAAAAAAGGTCTACATGGATGAGCTCAGAGTTCAGAGTGACCTTATGGAGTTTCACCGGAGTTTGATGGCTTTATCGGTGGAGTGTGAACCACTGACTCAAGTTAGATGCCTTCACTGGGAGTTAGTTGATATTGTACTCTGGTTTGAATATAAAGAGCTGGAGTTCTATCCTGCTCATCCAAGCCGCAGGCTGTTCAGTTTGAGTACAGCAGTTGTTTCTGGGGCCGTAACTGTTGTTTTTTGATTTACAGTACAGATTTTGCCAGTTTGTATAAAGATTGTGAGTGTATAGTGTATTGAAGCAAACATGTTTCAAATGCACTAGTTACTCCTGTTTGAGGACACATTGTTGGTTTTGACTATCAAGTGTGATCAGGTTTTCAAGGAATGTGTTGGGGTTTCAAACGGCAAACAAACAGATAAATGCCAGTTTTTCCTACAGCACCAGTGCCAATCATTTTTCCGGGAAGAGCTTTTTGAGAGCATCTTTCATGGCGGACTCTCGTTCAGCCCCTGCTTGCAACCACAAATGGGCATTCTCCATCCTGATGTTGCATAACCTCCCTGCCATTGTGATGGAGTTGCTTCCAAGCCGTCTCTCTGGGGTTTGATCTGTAAGACGCTTCGCATGTCGGCTATGAAGTCTAGAGCAGCAGCATGTTTAGACTGGGAGGATTTCTCTCCGTTACAAGTCTACGGGCTTTAGTCCAATCATCAAAAAAAAAAAGAATGATATCTCCTTTGTTCTCTTCCAATGAGAGGAGTATCCTCTTGTGGTTACCATTACATACCAAATCAATTATCCATGTCGCTGGTAGGAGGCTTCTTAAATGTGTTTTGCCTCTTTATTTATTTGGGTTGTCTAATGGTGGTGTAGAGGGGGTTTTCAAACACTTTCTTCTAATCCTCAGTTATTCTTCCTTTCTTCTTTTCAAAACCGGGATTTGCAGACCATCTGGGACAGCAAAGAAGCTTCTAATAGGCAAAGTTAAGAGCGATGTCAGTGTTAAAAATGTTATGAAAGTCATAAGATTTCCCATAAATACATTTATTAAAAATATTCAGAAGAGAAACAATGTTTTCGAGAATATATTTTTCTATGTTTGGTTACTGTGTTCTCGGAACATGCAGTTCCTTTTTCGAGATCCATGCTGTCACACTGGTGGAAATGATTGTTGTTTTCAACCAATGGAATATGTATGGCCTCACAATATTGTTCCCGTCATGAATATTACAGTGGAAAGTTGTGCATATGTGCATATAGCATCTTGATCCATCTAAAGATTTGGGACAATAAGTATCCAAATGTTGATGTGTTTCCTTGGCTGCCATTGTCAGATCTCAAAACTGCCCCTGTGCAGGGAGACGATTTCTCATCAGGCACCAGCAGCCGGAGCACCAAGCTCATTCACGGAGGAGTCCGATATCTACAGAAAGCCATCATGAAATTGGATTACAAACAGGTAAATGCTTCATTTTTTCTCCGCAGCTGACACTTATCCGCAGAATTCCTGGTCCCTCTGGTCATATTGCTTTATTTACCCTCCCGTGTTCATTTTTCATTCACGGGAAGCAGTGACATGTTTTCCTTGAATGACTGCCTGCCTGGAATTTTCTGAAGTTGTTTTAAAGAATTTCTACAACTAAGCAGACCGCTGTTGTTATCATATTGTGACTTAATTCATAAAATGATCTCTCAGTAATAGGTAGAATGAAGCCTATATGTGTCCTCCTTTGTCTGTGAATTGTTTAAGAAGAGTCACCTGGGTTCAAACTGAAATGTCACCATTTTCTGTTACATTTCACAGTATATGCAAAATCTCATTATTCTCAGTGTGTGTTTTCTTTAGGAGCCTTATTTTGCTATCTGTATGAACATACGAGGGTCCTGGAGGTGAGCAGCAGAGGAGACCAATTAGTGTGATTGCGGGAAAGGCAACTGCCTAGTCAGCAGCTCGACAGTAAAATGTAGGCTGTGCTACATGTCTTGGATGAAACAGAGGGCAAATTAAAGCAACAGTTTTTTGTACTGGGAACTTAAGACTTCCAGTCGCCATAATATTTACCCTTAAAACTTAAAGCCTTATTCAGGTTTCAAAATTAACAAATAACTAACAAAACGGCAGGGAATTAAATTCTGTTTCTTTGTTAGAGACATAAAATGTTCTGTTACCAGGTAAACTGTAATAGGTCATTGCTGTCATTCAAATATGTGCACAGATTATCTTTAATTCATTACTCAAAGAATTTACATAAAGGCTGAATTGAAGTTGGAATTTAAATTAAAGCTTTAACAATTAGTCAGTAAGTCCTTTTTAAAGCAAAAATGTACTTGTTCCAGTTTTCCAAATGTGAACTATTAGTGGTATTCTTTATTTTCTATGATAATAAATAGAATAGCTTTAGTTTTGTACTATTGTTTGGACAAAAAAGGATTTTGTAGAGAAACTGTCATGGACATTTTGACAGTCATGGAACAAATAATTGATTGATCAATACAACGATATTGAAATATTGAATTATAAAAATAATGATTAGTTCATCCCTAATTACAATATACTTAATGTCTGACAAAGGGTCCATTTTGACTCTCCATGTCCACACCATGTCTAGTCCAGTGAGTTGACTACCAAAGTGTTTTCAGACCAAACGTGAAGCAGACGTGAAGTCAATGCAAGAGTGCAAATTTGCAACTGGTGACTTGAGTATGCATCCGTGCGACTTGAAATATTTCGATTTGAGCTAAAAGTTCTCGTGACGCTGTGTCTTGAAAGCCGATCAGCGTTGTGATGTCATCCAGACACAGTTTCTGAACAAGGTAGTGAAATATCCCGAGTTGTGTGCGCCTCAGTGTGATGTTATGAACCCAGACACGACAGTGTGTCTGGGATTTCTTGGATTTCCACAACAGGTACAAGGCCGCAATAGTGATTATTTAGGAAATGAACGTTGCTCAGGGTTGTGGTATCAATGTAGGTAAGCCCCTCTTCCTTCTCGAAAGGAGTGCTCGGATAGGCTGTTAAGGGCGAATATGCACAAACACTGCAGCAGCAATATTGTGTAACGACAGGCGAGTTTGGTCTGAACACACCGAACCTATCCAAACTGCTTCAGGTGTTTAAGTAAAACCACACCTCAACAATTCTCTGATCATTTTTCACCTCATATACCAGAAAGAGCAGTAAACCTTTCCCTTGATAAAGGTACGGAGTTGGGAAGATGGAGAAGTTCAGCCGAATGGTAGTAAACTTTACAATCACCTTTGGGCTGAGAGGCCCATTGAAGTGTAAGGTAAAGGAAGAGTGGTCCATGGCATCTCTGCACCATCTCGCCTTTGCTCTCTCAGACTTGGGTGAACTCAGGGGCCTTGATTTGATTTGTGCAGCCTTGAATCATAAGCTTTAATTGCACCTGACATTTAAAGCTTCTCTCTGGTATTTAAAGCAGTGTACAGGTGTGGCTCATTACTGAGAGGGGGATAGGAGATTTTCAGATTTCTCTCTCATTGCTGGGCCGTGGCAGCGTCTTAACTCATCATGCTGCCTGTCAGCATCCCAGAACCCCTCCTTCACTCGCACAAAGCCAGATCTGACCTAACTATCATCAGTCAAACCAGAGTTCACGCCTATCATAAAATTAAGTCCTTTTCAGTGCTGCAAACACTGTCCTAGAGACGGAATCTGCAGACAGTGGGGAATAAAAGAGTGTGACGCTGTAACATGTGATCCACAGCACATATTACCAACTCTGCAATGTCAAACTTTGCCTGGTATTGCAAGGTGGTGGTTCTGCTGCCCTCCATGCCATTGTTTATTATGAAGCTCAGAGCCTCAAATGACATCGTTCCTTTAACAGTGTGCACTATGCCGTGCACAACACCAAGCACCATGAAAGTGTATGAATCACTGCAATGTTAAAAAATGATTGCACTTATCACAGCTGGAGCAGCAATCTGACTGCAAATGATAAAAATCTAAATTTGTCCTTTTATCTCTTTTGTGTGATTGCAAAACTTGTTTTTTTTCCTGTCTTACATGTATAAGGAGTGGGAGAAATACAAGTTTAGTGGTTTGACTTTCAGAACAACAGACTTATGGTTTGCAGCGATGTAAGATTTCTCAGAATGTCTCCCCAAATGTAAGACATGTATGAAGCCGAATGCACATTTACAGGCATTTCTGTTGTCGTTAACAGTTATAAGCCAAATATAAACCCTTAATTAAGATATTATTAACATGAGATCAGCGCACACAAGATGTTTAGATGACAGTCTGTTTGGCACCACGAAGAAAAAATGTAATTAAAAATACAGGTTTTTGATAATTATTCGTCAGTAATCTAAAATTCTTGATCATACTTTAGAAGTAAAATATCTTCTGTCTCACACAGCCCTGTAATTGCTGCCTATGTGAGCATAAACAAATTAGAAACAGCATTTTTTTTTTAAATAGAAAATAGCCAGTAGGCATCGCGTTCCAACCAGTCCCAGGATCCATCTTTCTCCAGGCTATACGTGCCTCGTGTTGGCATCAGAAAAACAAAGCATATGTTGATTGTTAGCCAGGGTGTACATAGCATGTCCTGTTCACTCAAGGTCTCCCTTGTAGCTGCAAACTCCCAACTTTGTTTCTCTAGGCTATCTGTCAGACTTCATTTAGCATTTAAGGATATGTGGATTCCCATGTACTGCAAAAAGGCAACATACTTCTAAGGGAATACGGCCACTATCTGAGCAGTGATCTGTCAACCTTATTCATTTAGCAGAAGTAAGTAGGAGAGGGGGGGTATTTTACATGAGCTATTTATATTTGTTTTTTAATAGCAGTGTTCTTTTGTACTTCTAGAAAGCAGCAAAATCTGGATAGGAAACAGGAAAATGTATATGCACGGTTTTGTAATAACACAATTTTAGAATCATATAAAAGTGCAGAAGGGACAAAAGAATGAAGAAATAAATAAGAGACTTAGACCACTTACTTGTATTAAATTTTTCCTCAAGCTGTCTTTTCCACCTTTTTTCCCATAATACAACTGGGTACATTATGGCAGTGACATTTTCTGTCCTGACCTTCTTTAGTGGGAATCGGGCTTTGACTGCTCGGGTTCATCTCCTGAGGATTTTTCAAGCCATCATGATCAGATAGTTTCAACATGTAGACATCTTCTAGCCTTAGAAAACGTAGTCTTTACAAACATAAAGTTTAGTAAGAAATGACAAACAGACGTCTAAATATTCTGTAGTAATGTATGTTATGAAGCCACAATTCTGGGCTGTATTTAAACCTTGATACATTTAAGGAAATGTAACCTCTTGTTGTGTGTTTATACATCATTAAACTCTGCCTGTGCTAAAAGACTAATTGACTCTATGACTGGGAGACATGACATTCATTGTCATTATTGTCTCTGTCATTTTGCAGCTTTTTGTCCGGCCGCAGAGTTCCTCTCACTCCACTGAGTTTTGTACCTCCAGGAGGGTGGAATGAGTCGTGGTGGTGTGAGCCTAGCGGAGGTAGGGGAGGGATGGGAGGGAGGGAGGGAAGAGAAGGGGTGGAAGAGAAGAAAGGAGGGGGGGGGGGGGGGGGGGG
>NW_022280050.1:4920587-4994259 GCF_004355925.1 Anarrhichthys ocellatus
GGGGGGGGACTTCACGGCGCTCCTGTTCTTCCAGTGAGCCTTGATGCTCATTTAGCTCTGCTCTGTCATTTGGCCATTTTGGCTTTTAATTGCTGATGATAATTATCCTCATCATTATTGTTATCTTCATCAGCGTGTCAGGTTATTATAGCCGTCGTATGCTGTTCACTCATAAATCCTGGCACCGCGATCTGACTAATCCTTGAATTCCTGACATTTAATGTAGTATTAATGCTCCTGTTCTTTGCCGGGTGCCAATCTGTGACGGGCTCACAACAGAGAGCTGTGAATCACTGGGTCAAAGGTCATTAGGAGGCTCAGCAATCACCAAGGATCAGACACTGCCTACTGGGGCCGAGCCCCTCTCAAGTCTGGGCTGCGTGCGTGTGTGTGCACTTGTGTATGCATGTGTGCACACACCACCGGTGGCATAAGTTTGCTAACCACCTAATGGTCACATTCACCCTACAGAGATGAAGAAGTGGATTCCATGGTCTTCCTAATACATCATGGCAGGGTGGATACTCTTGTATGTAATTCATTCTAAAATGTGGCCTTTAAATCTGTTGTTTTCTTGTTTTTTTTACTTTTTGCTTTCAATTTATTTATTTATTTCCTGTACTGGGGGAATGGCTTCCAGCATGCCGTAGCATTAACCAGAGCCCACCAGCTAGCTAGCCTCAAGTCGCTCAAACGTAAAATAAATCAGGGCACAAAGGACCCTGCTCATTCCTGCAAAGTAGCAACATTTTCCCCGGCCAACAATGAGGACTTGAACTTCCCTGGCAATAACAAATAGAAAGAAAGTCACTCGAGACACCAACATTAAAAGTGATTAATCATCTCTATTCTCTCTTTACTTTAGAACCAAGGGATTGTCCAGCAATAAATCTTCAAAGATGTACATAAGAATCACTTCCTAATGAAAGCGGGCTTTGTTCATTTGTCACCTTTTAGACCCTTTCATTTAAATTACAAAACTTGTGACCTTGTGACTCGGAATATAGATCTCCGGTATTTTAGAACTGAAGAGGAATTAATCCATAAATCTTGATATTAGATTTCTCTCTTCATTAAAAGAATTCTGCCACGGGATCTTCAGCCGGAAAATCTGATCAGCCGCTGTCAAGAACTGTTTATCGTCCTATTGACATATTGAATAATTATTGGCAGTGGAAGTGATTGTTTTCAGTGATCATTCGATGTGGTTTTCTTTTTAAAATGTAGGATGTCTTGTTTTTATTCCTATTTAACTATGTAGAATGTGTAAACATAATTGTTATGTGGACAAGTAGGTGGGAGGCCATATTGAAAAAATTGTGATAAAATATATTAATATTAACAGCAAATCCTCTAAAGACAGGAATAACATATCACATGTCACACACGGGCAAAAACACACTGTTAAACAACAGGGTTGTCAGCTCCTACCACTGCACTCTTGGCATGTTTCAGGCTTTGATGCGTCTACTCCTTATCCCTGTATTTCCTGCCTTTTCCCAAGGAGCAGTTCCCCTTCCCAGTGCAGGAGAGGGGAGGGGTGGTCGGGGGAGCCCACACTCAGGCCAAAGGGCCACTGTGGCTTTAAGTGTGCTCCTTGTGTGGCCAGAGCAGCCATCGCGCTGATGCAAAGTGACAGGGACAGATGTGACATATCGGTTCCGACACACTTCCATACCACCAGTCACAGGCTCGGGGTGACTCACATCCCCCTGCTCCGGTCCTGTCCCCCCGCTGCAGGACAACACAACGATGCTCGAATGAACCTCGCCATCGCCCTCACTGCTGCCAGGTATGGGGCTGCCATAGCCAATTACACTGAAGTGGTGCACCTACTGAAGAGGGCAGACCCTCAGACGAGGAAGGAGAGGGTCTGCGGAGCGCACTGCAGGGATGGGATCACAGGTAAATCCAACAAAAGCCGCTTCCTTCCTTCCTGCCTCACTCTATTCCCACTCTCTCTATAGCCCTCACACCAGGGGCCCTCCCAGCACTTCTTACTCGGTGCTAGTTTGCACATAGTCATTGCACATCTAATGCAGGGGCTTTTAATATTTTATAAGCGTTTTATGGTGCAGAGGGCTGCTTCAGATCTGGTAGGGAGGAACATAAGACGGAATTAGCGTACTCCAAATGGCCTTACTTACCTTTTAAATGTCATGCATGGGGCTGGCTTTGGAAGAATAAAGCAGTTAAGGGTAAAAGATGGTATTCTGAAACATTTCATGAATAACCAAGATTTGAGGATCTCAACACATGACCACCCCCTGATGTTTTAAAAGATGGAAGTGTGCTCTTGGAGGAGATGTCTCACTTTAATAATGTGAGAAGGGGGCCTCGCATAGCGACGGCTTCGAGTGAAAGGATAATAGATACTGTTTTGTCATCAGTTATTTTTTCTTCCACCTTCCAAAAATATGAATTTAAGGCTTACGAACCTCGTCATTCAATTTCTCCTCTTCCTCTCTCTTAGCAGTGGCAGCATCGCATGTCAAATTAGAAAGGGTAGTCCGTCATTCATCTTGTTGTCAAAACAGATCATTTGCTATCCTCATGGTATCTTTTGATATGCATCCCATTATGTACAGTAGGCCGTCAACATCAAGCATCACATTAACAAACATTTCCCTTCCACAATTTCAAAAGGCTCCCTCAGTCACTGCCACTGAGCTACTCTGTGACACAAAGAGGCAAGAGGGAAATTAGGTATGTCTGTTTCCTATTAATTACAATCCTGGGAAGTCTCCCATGGACACACTCGAGCCACTCTATTACGGAGAGAGGGGGGCGTTCGCTGATAAATTAATAATCCGGCTTGTCACCAGCCACAGATGAATAGCCCCTGGTGATTGATGCTGTTTTCTTTCATAGGGCAGGAATTTGATGTCAGAGCCAAATGTGTTATCAATGCCACGGGACCTTTTACAGACGCGCTGCAGAAAATGGATGATCAGAAGAGCCCCGACATCTGTCAGCTCAGTGCTGGGGTGCACATCGTCATCCCAGGCTTTTACAGGTAAGTAACGGAGGGCCCCTACATCTCTGTCACTGTCCCCCTGTATCACCTGCTCCTTAGCGCTGCCATCTCATCAGTTCATTAGCTAGCACCAGCAGAGTCTCCTCAGCCTCTGGCCACAACAACCAGGCACTGTCTGGCAGCTCTGTTGGTATGGATGGCTCGGAGCAGGTGCTTAGCAGAAATGAGCAACACAGCTGAGGAGAGTGTCATGGCATCATGTAATCATTTTGTTAACTGTAAGAAAAGATTTACATCTCCTGTGTGTAATTTAGTGGCCCAGCCTGATCAAACATAATTTCCTCCTGTGGAGGTTGTAGCTCCATTCTGATTGGATTCCTTTCTGCCTGGGCCAGAGCTGGGATTTCTTGTTGATGCATGTTATTTGTGTTTGCAAGAGAGGAAGGCTACTCCTGCGCCCCAGCCTTCCGCCTCAGCTATGCCTGTGTTAAATTGAGTCAGTGCCACGTGCACGTGTTTTAAACAGGACAATATGTGCACCCTGGGTTGAGGCTAGGGGAGCAGCGGCTGGAATTGAAACCAGCTGAATTAATCTCCTGGAAACAGCACTGACAGGAGCCTGATTATGGGGTGTCCCTTCAACCAGCAGGGCCTGCTGGTGCCCTCCCCTCCCCAGCAGACCAAAGGTTAATGCAGTCTTCTTGTTTGTTCCCCTCCCTACCCCTGCTCTCTCCCATGCACATAACACACACTGCCCCAGTCCTGACAACATCCCGTCACGTCATCTTCCTACTGGGAAAGGATGCCCAAACACACCCACAGACAGTAAGCCATCCCCGTGGAGGATGACATCACCTTCATCCTGACTGAAGTCAACAACGCCTCAACACACAGATTTTTCACACAAACTTACCTGATCGTGACCTCTGTGTTGTCTAGCAGGTGTGTTTATTTTGGCAGATCTTCACGGAATCTGCAGAAGTTGGCATATGAATATGTCTGCAGTCAAACTTACAGTACAGTGTCGGCATATGCAGAGAGTAGATGTGACGCTAAGGTATAACTAGCACAACAATGTCAATATAGCATTTGGCGGGGGGGGGGGGGAGAGTCATCACTGTGCACTTACACTTGCTGCACTACAGCCTGGACGTTTGAATCAGACCTAATTCACAACAGCCATTTATGATAATAAATATATGTCCAACAATCTCAACACCCCCCCCCCCCCCCCCCCCCCTACTCCACCCACCCTCAATGATTTACAAATAGCTGATAGAGCAAGCAGCTGACAGAAATAAATGAGCTAATCTGATGGCTGTGTAGGACTTCCACCAGATATTAATTCATCAGGAGGCCACAGAGTGCAGACAGATACAAATTCCTGCTTTAATTATGTATGGGAGCTGTGCTGGAAACAGGAGACACCTCTACTACCAAGACTATTTCTCAGAGCAACTTTATGAACCCCTTTGATTCCATCGTTATTTTGTTTTCCTTTAGACATAATACATGTCCCTGTTGTTTTCCCCAAACACTCAAGACAAAATAGATTTTTTTCCCCTTTATAGCAATGCTTTCACATGAGACATTTGATAATGAACAAGTGGGAAAATAACCTTTGCCACATGAAATTATATTGTTTTCGATTTGCAATTTTTATGAGGCCTTCCTGGAGCCTGTTTGATGTATTTTGTTCCCACTTGGAGCCTCAAATGGCCCTTGCCGACTGGCAGGCTTATCAAAACCCATGGAGGCTTTATTGAATGAGTGACCAGTGGGTATCTAAACAGAATGCAGGGCTATTGATTTTGGAGAAGTGGTCTAATTGTTTCTAGTAGACAAGGGCTTGTCCCGATTATTTGATTGATTAGCTTGATACTGGTCTGCCTCCTCATCCTCCTCCCCTGACCAGTTAATAGCACTGTAATCCCAATACACTGCTGTATTTCTAATCCATCATCATTATCGTGGCTGTACTCAGCACAAGATTAGTCCATGAGGATTTTTTTTTTTATTTTTTGCATTCCTCAATATTAGCTCTGCCTTCTATACACTGAAGAAAAAAAGGGGAGAAAAAGATGGCTGATACAATCCATTTGATCGCCTGTGAAGTACAGGGGAGAGATTGTGAGATAGTTATACACAGATTGATAAACATGAGATAAAGATGGAAAGGGATCAGAGATGAAGTAAATAAGTGCACATACTCTGGTGCTAATATGACATGTGTACTATTACTTAAGTAGAATTCTGAATGCAGGACTATTTTTACATTGTTCTGTTGGTATTTCCACTTATGTGAAGGATCCGAGTGCTGCACCGTGACAGATAGAGAATACGACAGAGAAAGGGTTGTTGGGGATGTGTCACAGTAGCTCTCCACTTCAAGCCTCAGACTACATCTGGCTTCAGGCAGTGTGGCCACAGACGGCAGGGTGACATGTGGCGTATGTCTGGGCGAGACCCTGGTAAAAGTCCTGTAGTCACAAAATGAGCAGAGAGAGCCTGGAGCCTGAGAAATAAAAAAGAGAAAGGAAGGGGACAGAGGAGAGCATGGGGGATATAAGTGTGAAGTGATGGAGCAAGAAGCCGTGACTGGCGGAGTCCACATGGTCTCCGTCCTTGCCTGTGGTAGTGCCCGGCCGGGGTCTTCACTCATTTGTCTAAGAATGTGAAAGGAAGGGGATGGGGGAGTGTGAAGAAGGGTCGTACCAGAGGGGTTTGTCACATTGTGTGGAGGTGACACCTCCAAAGACCTACTGGCCTCTATAGTGGACAGCCAGTGTCTTCCCCCCAGTCCTACCCTTAAGGGAAATGGGTCTCCATGCCTTCTCACAGTCACACCAGCGTCTCTGCATGTCTAGCAGCACATCTCCACTCCACTGTACTCCGCTTCACTCTGCTCTCCACGGACTACACTGGCATGTTTAAAGACTCTCTTTGTTCAGTTCCTGCAGCCTGGAGTGGACTCTCATTTCTGTTTTTGTGGTGAAATATTTCCACACCACACAACAGTTCCATTCCCAAACCATGAGTCAGCCGAAACAAAGGAGGCATCAGTGCCTCTGGAATTAAAGAATGAAAAACTTTCCAGTCCAATCTTTTAGCCCTCACGTCCAAAGGAAGATCTTCCCTTAGTTTGCTGTGTTCATTTACATTAAAATTCTAAAGAGGCATTTCATTGTCTTCATTCAATAGGAGCTGTACACTACTGACTTGTAAGCATTTGGGAGTGTTAGTTGAACCTTTTCACCCATCAAAATAATAAATTGGACTTCTGAATCCATTGTGGCAGGTCTTCTAAGGTTAATACAGCTCAAGGGACATTGTTTATCATGTATAACTTTCATTTTGAACAACTATAAATGGGTATTGTCTTCATCTGCATGCTCTTTATTGCCCATGTGAGGCCTTCTGCTCCACAGCTACTCTGCTGTCATAAATGTTTAAAAAATGCCCTTTGGTAACGAGTTTGTCATGTTTTATTCGGAAATATCAACTAGCCCATTACGTTGGCAGGTATTTTTTCAATCGATACACAATAGCGTATTAATATTTAATTCTTTATATGTCAGTACAACATAAAAAAAATTGATTATTGAGAGGCAGCAGCTGGAGCTCGGTTACTTTCCTGCTGTAGCGGGGAAATAGAGAGAATAGACAACTGCCTTCAGGAATGAATGTGTGCACGCAGACACACTCGTGTTGCACATCTCCTGCAGGACATGTGTGTCTTTGTACTGTAGGTGTCCACATGTTCATACTCGTGGACTCGCCTGTCCCTGCTGTCTTTGTTTGAGACAGGAGAGGTGATGTCTCGGGATCCTGGAGTGTTTTTGTCCTCTGGTCATGAAGCCTAACTTCAAGGACACTGTCAATCTGCAGGAACAACAATGTCGACATTAGAACTGGTGACCATCAAGTGTCTGTCCAACTGGGTGTTAAAACATGATCAACAAGATTTTAACCACGGGTTGTTTTTTTTCAAATCTGGTAATTATTATATAATTATTATATATGTATCCAGTAAATCATATAAAGTAATTCCATTGTTATTGGTGTGAATTTCAATCCTGAAAACTACTTTTAAAACGGCTTTTTGTCCCCCTTTGCCGGCTGCAGAGACTTTTGGGCAACTTCCAGTGCACTGACACAATTTGGCTTCTTCCAATAACAGGTCCCTACCCACTGAACTGGCCACCAGTTTAGGACACCCTCAGTGAATCTATTAGCTATCACATCTGGCTCCTGTTCTCAGATAATCTATGTTAGCTTGTTAACAACCACACCAACAACACCGAGGTGTACTTTTATCAAGGAAAGTGTTGTTCTTGAACCAAAGCAGCAGTTTTGTATTTTCCTAGCTATCCCTACTATGGGCAACATAACATATAACGTAATTTTCTAATTGTCAACAATTCCCAAATATCTACTTTAATTTCTTTAGAGTTTTTAAAATGTGATTTCCTAAAATATATAGACAGTGTATTTTTTATCAACTAATACTCAAACAGAAAGAAATAGTGCATTTGTTGATGACTATTTTGTGGCGCAGATTAACACACACGCGACGTGCTAGTGAGTATTTAGACCAGCTAGAAGGCGTTTGTGGGATTGAATGAAGTAATGAAGGAGCATGTCACACAGTGCAACAGTGTAACTCATTGATGTTTTTCTTAATCCTAACAATGGAGGTTGATGGCACAGAGAAAGCCAAATATAGGAACTGTTGACAACAAGGAAAATTGCAATACTGACAGTCTTATCCTAAATGCACAGTAAACTAAGGACTATTAAGACAGTTCTTTGTTTTTATCCTACAGTAGATTATGGCAGACAAACCTTTTGAAAACCTTCTAGAAGAGGCAAGTGTTGAACAGTGACAATGGACAGCTGTTTGTTCTGTAACAGTACGTGCACAGATAAAACAAGATTCAAAAACATCAAAATGTTTGGGGGGTTTCGGAGTTAGACTGCAAACATGGAAGATGAGACCCCTGTAAGTGTTGGACAGTGAGTGGATTAGCCACCGGTGTGTCTGCAGCGCTCTCGCTCAATACTGAACCAATTTCAGAAATTGTTGTCCCCAGTAGTCACTTAGACACGAAAACATGGGAAAATATGGTCCAGGAGGAAAACTATCAAAGTTAGACTTAAATAAGTAACAGAGCCTGCTGTCAAACTGTACAGTGTCTCTGTCCTCCTGATAATACACACATATCACCAGGACGGTCCATGCAATGTTAGACTTCAAATGAACTGTACAACGACCTGCAAATGACAAGCACGGAGAGTTGCAGCCCCCTGTGACTTTGGTGTGAATGAGTTTTAACCCTTTGTTAGCGAGAAAGAGGGGAAGAAAGCATAATCTATGATCCCAATGTTTCTGGAATGTTTAAAAAGGTCAATATGCTGATATTTTTGACAGCGCTTGACCTTTTGTGAAAAAAGTAACAAAACCATTGGAATTGAAATAACTTCTTTGTTTAGTTCTGGCACATAATGTATCACAGTCAAAGCATGCTGTCTCCCCGCAGCATCTGCCCATGAGTGACTTGACTGTTAATCCGTTGTATTGATCTAATATCAAAAGGTGCTATTTAAATGCAGCATAACTCCCCAGGAGCCATGATCTGTCAGTAGGCTGTGTTTGGAGTCTGGCTGAATAACTAATGCCTGTTTTGTCTGTCGCTGTGTCCAGGTGGCCCAACATCTGGCCTCTATACCCACCGAGGCAGAGCCCTACGAAGTGGTCAGGAGAGCTCATATAACCTAAAACTTCAGAAGCCACAACCTCAAAAGCCCTCAGACACCTACATGTAGGGCGGCATACGGTAGGCTGCTGTAGCTCTCCAACGTGGGAGGGTGCCTGACCATAGCAGACCTCGCGAGAATCTCCAATTCGATTTTGATCTCGATGGGAAGCTAGTATAAATAATTAAGATCAGTGGTCAAAAGCTTCACTAAAGCAGAATTCAGGATCACTTTAGAGCAATCCAGGGATGTCTTGCAAGGGCAGGTGAGACGGTGGCCTGCTGCTGACACAGCTTAGATCGAAACTACCTTTCAAAGAACAAGGTGACATAATGACACTGGGATCAGATTATGGATTGATAATATGAGTGATCTTTGTATCATCTGACTAACCGTAGCTGCTCTGAGGTCCTCTATAGCCCCGTTACTAGTGCAGGAGTTTATAACCTGTTTTTGTTACCACTGTCCTCTGTCTGCTTTAGGTGCAAGTTCCTGTAACTTTAGGGAACAACATCACAAACATACACTCTTCAATTCATTTAATGATAGTGACAATTAAAACTAAATGTGTGTAAAGAAAATCAGTATGAACACCACCCTTTTTCCCACAGCTGTGCTCGCCCTCGATTATATCAGAAACTTGTTGGTTGTAAAATACAGTGGAAACGTGGGACAGAATCTTGTACCAAAAGCCTAACAGGTATTGAAGAGTTCAAGTTATGGGAATCTCCAGGTTACAATGCACTGGAAGTAGGGCTTATGCTGCAAAAGAGTCTGTGCAGTATTCACAGCCATTGTGGGAGACACTGCTGGGCTTCCTGAGCATGCAGGCAGCAGAGGAGGCTCTTCCTTGAATTGTGAAGATCATGGTGAGGCATGTGAATGAAAGTGAGCAGAAGAGTCAGGTTTCATATTCAAAACAAACACATTCAATAGAGCAAACAGGCTTACTAAGAATGACAAAAAAATCCTGGTTGTCTGTCTTCTGTTTAGCTCACCGAACTTAATAAAGACCAGTGATTTAGCTTACAAATGTGTTCACAATGCGCACTGTTTTTATGTCAAATTAAGCCTGACACCAGCTTGTGCATTACTGTCTATTTAGAATGGATCTTTTTGACAGCCCCATTCACACTGGCAGTAATCCCAGTACAACCAGCTACTTCAATTCCAGCGCCGTTATTCCCGCACATGCATTAGATTGACCTCACATTAACCCAGATACATTTGATCTTTAAGAGCCATAAATTGGCTTTTGTCATTACCATAGGTTAATTACTGAGATTTGCTCTGTACCGTTGCTGCACTGAGATTGCAATAATAAGCACCACACAAAAGGCATTCACACTGCCTGCATGAGCACTAAATAGGCATTGTTTTGATCTTTCTATTCCTGTCGGGAGTTTTGTTTGTATTCGTCTATTATTAGCACTCTACCGAGCAGTACCTTTGATACAGTTTGATTCTACTGAGCTTAGTTGAGACCTTGCCCTTCCTGTCATTCTCTGCTTAATAAGTCATCTGACGTGCAGCCCGGACTTGGATCTGATTGCTGTCCTTACATTCCTCACAGCGCCTTCACGAGAAGGAAACTACTCTTTGTTTAATAAGGGCTTTCTAGAATGCATTGCAAAGAACATTTCTAAGATCAGAGTTTCACACAGATTTTGTAGGACGTTTTTTTTATATATATAATTTTTCAATTATTCAATTCAATTAATTTATGTGCAATTTATTCAAAATAAATGTTGATAAATTCCCAGATTGTTTGAAATGAAAACCTAAAATAATGGGCCCTATACAGTATATGTCTGCCTTCGTACCAACATTGATCAGATTAGATCCTCACGTGAATGCACGTCAGACTGAGTGCATGGAGACTTATAGACTTAAATATGGAAATCTTTGGCATAAATGCAGCATAATCTTAAACGGTCTCTTGTGGCTCTTACAGGTGTTGCTCGCTTCTCTTCTGACTAGTACATGAAAAGGCTCCATGCATTTCTTTAAAGGAATCAAAGGTTTGATTAACCATGGATGTTCAAAAAATATTAAAGGTAAAGATCAGTGTGTGTGTGTGTGTGTGTGTGTGTGTGTGAATGAACATGCTCGTATTTGATTATTACCAGTGGGCGTTGTTTCTCTGATGTGCCTTTATGAGAAGTGGAGAGGTTTTAGATTTCTTTCCTTTCATAGAAGCCCTGTGCCGTTGATCTTCTTTTAGCTCAGTAACCATGACACTCAGACACTCTCCCAGTTTGATATGCAGGATCAGTAACAACACTCCAGATGGTAACTAGAACAGCACCTCTATGTTGTTTTCTTCTGTGATTGTACCCCTAATGACATATTTTGTCTCTCCACTGAACGCCGTGATTATGATCAAACCTGAGAAAGTTATGGAAATGATTCAGCGCCTTCTGTGATACGTACTAAGTATTCTAGAAAGTTTAGATGGACCTATAGTGCAATACAGTCAAATACAGGGAATAAAAATCAATTGTCAAATCATGAAATTTACACTGTTGTGAAAAAGTCATTAAAATGTCCGAGCCCCGCGCTGTAATCTTGTTGTAAGAGTGTGCTTAAACAACTTTCTGTGTATACATTCAATCAGTGGTGTTCCCAAGCCACTGGGGTATAACAAACAAAACAACATGTTGGTCCTGTCGTTAGTTAAAGCCAGTTCACCTCAGTTTGATAGGAAGAATATGGATTACCTGTAAACTGCAATTCGCCTAGTGACAGGTCTCTTTAAGTGAACCCTGCTGCACTTCTAATTGAGCCGTGGGTTTGCTGTAAGGGCTTGTGTGGGAGTTTCTGTCAACACAATTTCTAAATTAAACACTAATTTCTGCAACAGCAAATACTGAAGAGACATATTGGTATGAATTTTTCATCATTTCTGATATGAAATACCTATTTGTTTCTGCATGTAACCTGCTCCCAGAATATTTTGGGACTTTTTCCGATGTGCTCCACTAGGCAGTCTCTCATCTCATTTTCACTTTCCCAGTTGTTGTCTCTGGAGTTTTCAACTATTGAGTTAGTAAGATCATTTGAGGTTGTCAGACAACAATCAATAAGTGGTGCTTCGAGGGTTTATGTGAAACAACAGTCAGCAGTATTTGTAAATACTTTAAGGCTCCGCAGTGAGAACGGCGAGGTTCTAAATGAGAGCAAAACAAAGTTCATGGTAATTACAGGCTTTAATGAAGACCAGCCCAAACTGACCATGTGATAGGCACACCATACATCAGTGTTACCTTCACTTCACTGACCTTATTGAAACTACATGTAGAAGAGAAAGTTAAACTCTGAGATACACTTCAATCATTTTTTTCAGATACAATTATAACGCCCCTTTTAGTGTGGAGCTGTCTTGAGACCGTTGTCATCATTTAAACCCAACCTGACCTGTCTATCAGAGGCTGTTCATCAGTACATTTGTCTCACAACGGATAAAATGACAGTGTGTATGTGAAAGTCATCACCCTTAGTGACTAACATACAGATAATTAGCATCTAATTCTGCATCTTAGTGTCTTTACGCTCATTTTTTGTTTCTCTGGCCCGTAGCTTGTTTTGTTAACTCTTACCGGTCTCATCGGCGTTGTTTTCAGTAGCAGCACGTAGCTCTGTTCAGCAAAATAGCTAACTGTGCATCTCCTCAGCACCAAACGGCAGAGAGAGAGGAACACAGTTAGCGACTACCTGGGGAACATTGTGGAGCATTAAGCAGTTAAAGATATGTCACTGTTGGGTTCCACCTTGTTTTTACTGCCCCCTAATGGCCAAGAATTTGTGCAGGTTTATTCAAAAAACAAACAAGAACAAACACAACCAAATTACCTGATACCTGCAATATATGAAACACATATTTATTTCATTTATTTACTTTACTGGAATAATAACGTTTAAATATTAGTAGATACCTACAAGGACAAAATGATGATTCGCATAATGGCATTTTCGACTATTTAGATTGACCATACAAAGTAGTGTGGGTTGAAAATGTCAGGAGGAAACTGTATAATCATTTCAAGACAGGAAGTGGATTACACAGATGCTATGTTAGTTAAGAAATAAGCATTCTCACTTCACCTCCACACACACACACATCTTCCTCTCCTGCCGCCTCTCTTTACTGCGCACACACACAAGCACACCCTCTTTCCTGTCCTCCTGTGACACAGACAGTCTTCTCCAGCTCGGTGACAATGATGAATGCAGAACATGAAACACATTAATGCAGCGGATTCTGGTCAATGCCAGGCCTTTCTTCACTGTGTCAAGTTAAACAAACAAGATCAAGCGAAAAGCGAATGGTAATTGACCCTCCAGAGATAAGGCCCTTGCTATTGAAGCAGGAGGTCATGGGAATCTCAAGACATCCTCAAACCTGAGATGGAACCTCGAAAATATCCTCTACTCACTGTCCAAATGGTCACACTTTTATATAATGCTATATGCTTCTTATCTCCCTTACAGAGTTTAATTATTAAGAGAATGGACCCTGTGTCCTCCCTGTACAGTGCTTCATCCGCCATAGGCTGTCATCGTAGTAAGTGGATGCTACTTGTATGAGATGTCTAAAGCCATAGCGGGACAAGGGTCGAGACTTCTGACATTTTGATGACACGTGGTGAAATCTAAGTAATTGGGGGAGGTTTGGATTTTACAATTCTGGTTGTCAATGATGAACCAGAAGTTCAAAATCAATGTCCATCAATGTAACAAAGTATCGTGCTGATGCTGTATAATTGGAAGTGGAGGAGGTTTATCGCGTTGTGAAAGTGATGAGAGAATATCATTTTATATTCCCTTTTTTGAGACCAATGGTTCTCAACCTTTATGTGTCAAGGACCCCTAAATGAATACACTTTGGGTCAAAAACTGCCATTTGATAAGAGTTCGTTTTCGGGACTTTTGTTTGTTACATCTGATTAAGACCATAATTCTTTAGTTGTCAGCTACAGTTGAGGAGATAAACTATTGCCTATTCTTTTTCTGGTGACCCCCTGGGTCTCCCTCAAGGGTCCACTGCTCTGGACAATGTGGAACTCATTGTATTCGTGGGGAGTATTTGTATTTATGTGTGAGCCTTTTAACATAAAGCTTTTAAAAGCATGCATGTTTCTAGTGAGTGTGTTAACGTAGGCAGCTCTAAATGAGAAGTTCTGTCAAAACACATCGCACTGTGCACTTCATGTGGCACACATGTGTCATACTTAAAATACATTCTTCCACTGTGCTTGTATTTTTCAATAATGCATGAGCTACTATGCCTTAACGAGACAGTTATTTTAATGTTGCATTTTACTTCTATGAACGATACAGATATGAATAAGTATTTGTTCTATAAATATGTCTGCTGTGTTTTGTACTATTGTGCAATTCAATAAAAAAGACTTAGATGCTGAAAACAGAATGTTCTTAGTCTGGTTGGAAAAAAGCGACTGGGCAATCAAAGCATTGTAGGAGGGATTAAGAAAGAGGACATCATGTTCCTGTGCTAAAGCCATGGAAAATAATCTATAACAGATAGGAACTCAAACTGATGAGATTCACGTAGTAGTACAGGTTGTTGTATGTCAATAACAACAAAATAAGGACATTACTTGCTACCGATTGGTAAGGGCAAAACAAAAAACTCACTCTCAAACTGAAATTTGCTGTTTAAACACAATGACACAATGAAAAATAATTGAATCAGAAAATCAGTGTTTGGCTGTTAATGGTGATTTTGACCACACAAAGCTATATTTTTGCTATGTTTAATTTAAAGAGGTTATCCAAATTCACATATCTTCCCATTTAACCCTGGTGGTATCTGGCCAATGGTTTTATTTCTTTGCCCAGGTTTAGGTTAAATGACTTAAAGATTTCTGCTGCCACCACAATACAAAGGATTTAATTGTTAAATGTTGAAAATAGTTGAACAGCCTGAACAAACTGATTCACCATCGTAGTGGTGGAGTATTGATGTATGCCGTAGTAGAAAATGTGTCAAAACCAAAACTGTCTGTACGACTATAGACCACTAGGGGCATGTGAAAAAAATGTCTTGTGATTTGGGTGAACTGGCCCTTTAATGCAATTGGACATCAACCATGATTGTCCTATAAGGCGTGATTTATAAATCATCCTTTCCAAAAGGATTCTAAACGCTTGATATTTATTAGATTAATTCAGTCAATGCCAAATGAAATACAAATCAAAATTAAATGTGTTTAAATATGCTACAGTAGGTGCATGTGATTGGTTCCAAGCAGCGTTATTGTCTTGCATTTTATTAAGCTGAATGGCATGTTGTATTTGAGGCTGGCTTTTAATTTCTGTATCTGTCCGTGCAGTTGCTGTTTTTATTACTATTAATTTATTACTTGGGTTTTGTCTGCTTGGCCACTTGCATTTATAGAGTAATAAGGGAATGTATTTAATACACCCCCGCTTTCAGTTGCTGTGTGAATTGTGAGCATGAATCAAGGGGGTTGATTAAACCATACTGTCCCAGGCTTTTTAGTGTGCTTAATTTCACACCATCTATAAATAAAGCAATTATTTTCTTTTGCACACTGTCAAAGTGAGGGCTTCATATGTTTGGCTTTGCTGTGACAATTGTATATGAAGGCTGTTTCAAAGACTTATTGTGCATCTCTATTTCTCTTCTGGTTAATCCACATCTAATGTCGACTATGGGTCCTTTCATTAAGAAACGAGCGTCGTTTTTGTTTGTACAAAGCTCAAATTATGAGGGATGCACTTATGAAACTGCTTCAGCTGGGGAGTTCTAATGCATACTTTTGTTGGGCTTAATCTACAGATTGTTGTGGCTATCCATGTGGGTATTGTGCAATGCAAACTCCTCAAAAGAAGACAAACAGGGAAATTCTCAAGACCGAGTATGTGGGAGGGCTTATCCGAGCGTCTGCTGCCAGTTTCATCACTCGAGGATGCTTCATGTTCAATGGATTTATGCTTTTATTTCTAATCTTCACTGTGTCTCTCTTGCAGTTGGGCCGAGTCTTGTCTTGATCCTGACCAAAGCAGTGAGAAATAAAGTAAGCTGCTGTGATCACAAACAGCCTCAAACTGTCTTTGGAATAATTCATATTCATATTGTTATCGAAAGCATACTTTTGGTTCTGCACATTGCCCAAATCTCATTTTTATCTCTTTTAATGTTGTGAGTGTATTTCTAAATACTGAGTAAGACACAAGGTTATTCACACAGTAACATTTGGCTCAGTGACTGCTTTAAGAACACCTCCACTGTGTACACATTCAAAAGGCGTTGTGTATAATCAAGCATACCTACTGCAAGACCCCAATGCATTGTAATTAGAAAATAATGGGCTAGTGTTCATGGATGGGAGGTTTCTACTTAACATTTTCCCTTGAAGCAAATGGGCTAAAGTCAAAATCAACCTGGATCGAGGCCGTCAGACCCCAATATGAAAGTTGATCTAGCCTGTTAAAAGAGGGGGACTGTGCACACAGAGGTGTAATGGCCAGGCTGTCTCTATTAAGGCTAACAGCTCATCTCCTGCAAGGTGGTCATTTAGTAGTGCTGCTCATTCAGCCTAATCAATGGTTGAAGCAGCAGCGAACCATTAAATAAAAAAAGAGACGAGGGATGAGGTGCTTCTGATTGGGGTTAATTGGATGTAATTGGAATTTATACTGTACAGTGGACGACTCATTAAGAACACATTTAAAAATAATGTCGTTTGAGCTCAGGTCATTTAACCATTTGTACATTGAAAAAGTGTAAGGCAGGACTTCGGGGGAAAAAACTGGCATAGCTGGTGTAATTCTCTCATTGCAACTATATACAGGCTGTTCTACCATTGCATGCAAAATGTCACTTACTGATTTGTCAACTGGTTCAATTTCTGATTGAAAAACAATTTGGTTCATTTTAGATAACATGGTAAACTCTGCTAACACTTTACTTAAAGTCCTCTGCTGTACAAACAGTTATTCAATGAGAATATAATAAAATATGTCTAAATGGGATTAATTATAAAAGTTGAGAAATACTGTACATTAATAAACACATAACTACATTAAATTGTGTTATAAAATATGTATTACATATTGTATACTGCTTATAGATGCTAAATAGGGGGCGTTGACAAACGATGTTCAATCTGAGAATTTCCTTTAAATTGCTAAATATATTTTCTCTAATGTTTTGTCCAGCTAGCATCCTGTGTTGGGCGGCTACTTGAAGCCCTGTGCCATGAGACAAGCTCAGACGGATGGATTTCAACACTAATCCGTTTGATGTAAGTGAATTTAGGTTCTAATTCATGGGCTTGTGCACTGTATAACAAGCCAGAATCAGCAACACACGGTCCATAAATTGAAGAGGAGAGTGAGGGGGAGAGAGACAGAGTCTGGGATGAGAGAAGGGGGTAGAAGAATATGGTGTTTAACTGGAAGGCAGTATGTTTTATCAGTCACTGGCACCATTTAGCTGACAAAAATGAGCAGGCCCAGCTCTGGGAATAGGGCCTAGGCACCGGGTGTTCACCAAATCCTCACAAGAAGAATATCAGCACTTCTCACATGCTGCTGCCTGATATCCACTGCTGTAGCTGAAAACTATCTCCATTGTCCAGTTTGATTGCCTGAATCAAACTGATTTACTGCAAATCCATCTGAGCTTTGATAAATCTATTACAGTTTCATTTCGCTGATTTCATTAACGTGAATAAAACCAGCCATGCTTTCTGCATAACTGCCTTTTAATGGCTTGGCCCTGTCACCTGCCTCAGTATTAATCCCTCTGACTTATTGCTCCGCAGAGGGAATGAGTAATGGGTATTTGAATGTGATCAGCACAGTACAATGCAATTAAGGAACCAGTACTGTTCTGTGCCTTTAATCCTGAACTAATTTGAATTGCAGTTTGATAGCACTGTGAATCCTGCATAATTATGTAGGGTGCATATTAAACTCTGTGACAAACCGAAGAGGCCTTTAACTAGCCCTGCCATGAGGAGAGCAGCCAGGAGAGCCCAGTAAGGTAGCCAGCCACAGCACACTGGAAGTCTCAATTACCAGCGTCTTGGCTGACAGGTGGAGGCTGGGGGGGGGGGGGGGGGGGAGAAGCCTTCATTTGAAAATGGCTGACACTGACATCTCCCTCTTTTTTTTATCCCCAACCTCAACAATTATGTACAAGTGTCATTTTACCCTCAAAGTACAGATACATCAAGTGTGAATCAGAGAAGGTTCGGGTTCGGTCAGTGTGGATAAGCTCTGAGGGGACGATGCTTTTCTCCAAGGTTTATATTTAACATGACTCCACTGGCAATTGTGAGTTGTTGGGTTTTTTTTTGCAACATACCTACTGAGGTAAATACAGTATTTTAGAAGCATCAAGGAAGCTAACCCCAGTTTGTGCCTCTCATATTTTACGGTCACATGCACGTCACTGAGCGAAGTATCTGATTTCCTGAGAAATAATTACCTAGATTCAATTCAGGTATATTTAGAATTCCCTTCGCTGCAAGTTGTTATGACCCAAACAAAGATGACAACCAAAAATGACATATCTCATTGCAATTTGTATAAGGAGAACCAAGAATACACATTTCATAATATGTCATGTTCCTGTATAATGTATAATATCATTTTTTTTTTTACCAAAATGTTATATTTGCTTTGTTTTACAAAAAACACAGTGACCTGTATTTTTTATCATGTTTTTAAAAAAATGTTAAGATTTTTGAAATATCTTAAAAACAGTTTAAACACGTCTAGGTTTTTCAAAGCTCACCTGGTAACTATTTTTTGGGGAAATTGGATGCTTAACTCTGTGATTTGAATGTTAATATGTGAGAGATACAAACTGGTGCTGCAGGGGTGCATGATTGTCACGTCTCAAAAAGAGCACAAAATGTGACTGTTATTCCATGTAACAGTTTACAGTTGTAAATCTGAAATAAATATTTCCTTCAGGAGTTACCCTGTGCCATGTACCATAAGTGGTCTGATTTGGGCATATTTCACACCCCTTAAAAAATGAAAAATATCCTTACCAGTGAACTATTCTGCTTCACACAAGATTGAGTCACAGAGGTAAGAAAGGAGGGATGGAGAGGGGAGAAGAGGAAGAAGACACAGAGGGGGCTGCTGGCTAAATTAAGCCATTGTGACTCAAAATCCTCCTTTAATAAGGTTCATGCTGTCTACAACTTCATCATTTTCTCCTGAATGATAATTACTTTATTCAATCATGTTCAAGGTTTTAGTGAAAGCTAGCATTGATTGATTAACTTCAATTACCATGCTTGCATTTGCATAGATAAAAACTGCTTTTCAATTTGTGAGTGGCACGCGGGTGGAAACCCTGCCTTGATATTTGCATTTCAATGTGAACGGTGAAGGATAAAGGTGGGAGCGGGGACTGTTCACTGCTAAGCCCTTTCTGGTCGGCTGCGCCAGCATCTATTTTTCCATAAACACCCTTTGTTATGATGTTGGTTTGCTCCCTCCACGCAGAGAGAGCCAGCAGAGAGCTCTGTTTGCAGGCTGGCTTGGCGGCTCTGTTGGGGGATTAGGCTACGTTGCACTACAACTCAGTCGAGAGCTTAGGTGAGCTGGGGCTGTGGCAGTGCACTGCTCTCACACACACTGAGACGACTGTTGGGAAATTTCACACTCCAAGGAATTGTACATGGCCATACTATATCTATAGGCTGACTAAGCTAATGAAGATACACATGTGAACAGAGCAAGAGGCAGTGGAGATAATTACAATTATCACACGTCTATATTAATCATCATTAACCAAATTGAAAAACATATATGAACCCGCACTATTAATCTTGACAGATATCTCCTGCATTTAACTGTCAATTTATTTGAATTCCCTCAACTTTTCCTCAAGCACCTTATATCTTACCTCAGCTACAAAACTACATGTTCATTTTCAAATCGGTAATAAGATTTGCTCTCTCTTGACAAGCTGGAAATTCTTTTTGCTTCTTGCCAACTTTAAGTGATAATGGAAAAACCAACAGATACATGTAATTACTTTATTGTAATTGGAAGGCATGAGAACTTAAGTGTGAAATTTTTTTTTTTTAAGTCCACAGCCACCTGATCATTGTGAGCTAAAATAAAAAATAATGAGAAGAGGTGGTTTTATAATGTATAGAATTTCCATTTTTGCTCCAGTCCATGCAGGTACTGTACAACTATACAGTGAGCGAAATCACATCTGTGCCACTTATGCTTGAGTATTGGGATTACTGTCACCTTTGTCTGCATATTTTTCTTTGATTAATGTCACCCAAATGCTGTGTCTTCCAAATGAGAACCCGGTTCATTTGCATGATTTTTTGTACATGGTGCAAATTTGGGGATAAATTAGTCAGTCTCCCCATCTTTGTTGGCATGGCATCGAGTGATTTTTACTGAAGGAAAGAAGTCTGGGAGCAATACTTCTAGAGAATTACACCTGTGAGATATGCTAATCATCAACACTGCCATAATAACCATATTTACCTTCATATAAAAGACAGAAATTAGCATTAGGTGCCCTAAATGAAGGAAGAGTTAATAATCAAGGCACTCACTTTTACCCCCTATTCGTTAGCTGGAGAGGCTAAACGGCAGCTTCAATACGTTTAGTGGCAGGCAACCATCAGTCGATATCTTTAAAATGTATTATGGCGCCATCTCCTATTGCTGCCTCGGAGGGGAATTCCCAGATGGTGGGATTATGATTAGGTAGTTCACTTGGCTGTTTAGAAATGAGCATCTGGAAACACAGGTTGAATTAACACCACTGGGTCCCTCATTTTCTGTAAATGAGTGTCATTCAATTAATCTAATTATTAGGCATACAAAAACCTGAAGGACTAATAGATTCCTATTATCCAATCATTATCATCTCTTACTCACAAGTGCTTACATTTCTGAACAGGCTTACACGTGTGTTTGCGCTGCACGGAACAGCCTCCAGCTTCTCTCTCATGCCTTCAGCAAGTACAGACAAGTTTTTAAAATTAACAAACTTGGTTACTTTTTAAATGATCTGATTTGCATTTTGCTTTCTACTGTGAAGAGTCGGCTCTCATTCCTGGTCCTTTCGGATACAGAGCCCTGCTGGTTTTCATTTTTGTCATGTAATCAGGTACTGATTTAGACCTGGAACACCAGCTGAATGAAATTAAGTATCTAGTAGTACTGAAAACAAGCGGCACTCTGGGTACTGAGGAGCAGGACTGAGAGCCACTTAATTACAGCACTGTATCTGTGACAAAATAAAATGCACCTCAGAGGCATCATTAGCAGCAAATACATAGATATACTGCTCGGACAAATCAGTGGTATAGGTTTGAAATTCAAAGAGTCAACTCTAAAAGCAATTAGAAGTGAGAAAACTGGCAATCACGGTAGAGGAGAGCTATTTCCGAACAACTTAGCCATATCCTATCTGGGACTCCTGTGGCTATTTCTGCTACATTTGTTGCAAACAAAAAGAGGTTGATCTACTGGATTCTGAAGACGTCGTGCTCCTGTCACTTCACACTATCTGACATAATGGACGGGCAGAACGGATGATCGGTGTCAGCTCCTCATCAGTCGCCTCCTTTCACATGGATCATGTGATGCAAGCCTAAAGTGGCCCGTGTCTTGCCTCGCTCTGTGCCCCCCACCCCCCCCCCTCCTCTATCTGGAGCCCCCGCTGGCTGGAAGGACCCTCTCCCCAGGCTGGAGTGGCTCCTGCTGGGACTGCCGAGCCGCTGGCGAGAGAGGGAGGGAGGGAAGGAGGGAGGAGGGGTTGCACAGACCTGGACAACATTGTCAACATCCCCCAAACCTCCCCCATCACCCCATCCTTCTCTCCTATCTTCTGTCCCTGCTTACCCTCCCCCACGTATAGAGAGATACTCTTCCCGCTGTATGCGTGTGTATACGTGTGTGTGCACTTGTCATTTATCTCCATATGAGCTTCTCTGGTGAATGCATGTGTCAGAGAAAGGGAGCGACTGCTCATGTGTGCGTGTCTTTATACAGGTCTGTGTATGAATGATTTTTAGTGCGGGCTGTATACGTGTGTGTGTGTGTGTGTAAGTGAATGACGGAGTGAATAAACATGTCCCAGGAAAGGATTAACCTCGTGAGTTGAAACATTGAGGGGAGACACCAACAATGAATGTCAAATGCTGTACACAAATAATCATACACAGGATCAACTTTAGCCAGATTAAGTCAATTAAGTAATTATCTTGTTAGAATGAAACCATTTAAGATGAAATCAAGTGACTCTTGATGCTAAAACCAGCATCCAAATTGACCTACTCTTCAACCATTCGTATTTTATTTTCTCAGTTTCAACATGCTTCTTTTTTTTTTACATTCATCGAAAAACATATTAACCCCCCTTCTCAACAGGCCCTCTATCGGCCACTCTTCGGTCTAGCCCGGTGTATAATGCAAACACCCAGGAAACTTAATTCCCAAAGAAGAGATACCAATTTCTTCTCAGCAAGAGATATATCAAGGATGTTAAACAAAGCAAACAGCTGCATCGAATTCTGATGGCGCAAAGCTAAGCCTTCAATTTGAGCCTCCCCTCTCAGAAGAAAGCAGAATTTTGCTTCAAATATATTCCTGGTAGAAAAGAGAGCGTATTGTGTTATCATGAGAGTCTGTTTACCTAGTGAATCTACATCTAATATCTTTGTGCCATTGAGCAGGTTTGAGGCTGGAGTCCCAGGGGTTTCAAGGCTGGGATTATGCATGGCGGGGGTTGAACTATTGCCCCTGTGTGATTGAAAGGCCTCCACCAGCTTAGGCCCTGTTTATTGTACATTTGCATTGCTCAGTTCCATGAGGCTGCTGGGAACTATCAGTGGCCAGGCAGCTCATATCTGGGCTGCTATAATTCGGTTTCCTCCGAATCCCCCTCATGCCTTCCAGCCAGCAGGAGAGGGAGCAATCATTTAGTCTGATTGACCAGGATATGTTCTGATCAATATCTCGCACCAGGCCCCACATGGTGAGAGAAAACAAATCAAGTGTTTGTGTATTTCAAGCCAGTGTTTACACTGGCATTTAAGGCTTAAATACCCAAACATGTGTCGTGAATTTGGAGTAATGAAAGGACTGTTTGGATATTATGAGTCATGTTTTGTCCATGGAAAAGAATATCAAATTAAGACATTGTGAAACAACATTAAAATTTGTCATGTTTTGTGTCAATCAGTTGCTTTCTGAATCATCTTCTACCACTGAAGAGCAGATCTATTAACAAAGATAATTGCGTTTGGATCCATGCCCTTAAGTGGTTTTCACTAATTCATCCTGGTGAAAGGCTGACCTTAAGAGTTGTAATTACACACACCTGAGTTACACAAGAGCCCAAGAGGTCCGCAAAACGTTTACTGGTGAGGAAGGTATAATTTACAGGAAACAATTAGCCCATTGTAGTGGCAGTTGGCAAGAGAGTTCTTTCCAATGCAGCTTCTGGCTTAAAACAAACAACTGATTATGAAAACGTTGTCGTATGCTGTCGATATTAAAGCAAGAACAAAGCTGTTTTCAATGAAAAAATTGGAAATCACAAATTTGGGAGGAACACAATGCACCTGCCTCTTCTTAAGGTATACAGTGGAGAGCAGCATTAGTTCTACATGACCACGTGGAATTAAGTGGTTTAGAGTAACCTGGTATAAACACAAATCATTTATGAATTTTAATAGGCCCGCCCGTGCCTCATAACTATGCATGACTTCATACTTTCATAATTGACAGGAAATATGAAATAGGCCAGGGGTCACCTATTAGAATGACTTTTCATTTAATTTTTTGACAGCCCAATACACAAATGCGGGGCTGATTTCTTGAGCATATTCATGTAGTGCACAGGAACCTTTCTGGTGAAATCTAGCAGCAATCCCCCGAGGCCAGGACCACCTCTCTTATAATTACACAGTACTACACTTTGTACTAGCGAAGTAGATCTCCCTGAGAGTCGCACAAAACGTCTGAACTGTTCAAACGAGAATTCAATTTGTCCATTACAGTATAACACTGCAGCTCCATTTCAGTCATTAAATACAAAACTCGAAGAGCCAGAAATGCACATAGCGCATTTCAGACACCAGCCAGTGCATTACAGACAAAACAGTGCTGTGTTGACAGGTGTGTTGTGCACGGTTACATCACTTCTATTCAGTGCATTCGACCGTGCAGACTGAGCAAGTAGAGAGTGCATTTTGCCCAAGTTCAGCTGTAGGTCAGGATGACCCCCCCCCCCCCCCCCTCCCCATCATCTTCAACACCTACCCTGCTCTGAGAGGTGTTCACATACAATAGAACAATATGCAGTGGGAGGTGGAGGAATGTGGGGCCTAACACCCCCCCTTTTTCCACAAGCTAAAACTCATTGTATCCCTAAGATGTAAATCTACACCTCTGGGCTATAAAAGTGCTACAAAGAGGGTTCTTGACTGAGTAAATTAACATTCATCCCACTCGCAATTAAGCGGACAGACTGACATTGTAGCTCCTACATCGGCACAACACTGGCGGCTTTGTTGACATGGCGTCTGGACAGAGGAAAAAAACAGAGGAAAATATTTTCAACTGAGTCATCGACTGGACATTGGTATCTGGAAACTGGAGTCTGAGTGCAAAACAAGATGCTTCAAAGCTGTGCAAGCAATGCTCTCTCTCTCTCCGGGATACTGTACCATTATTAAGATCATCTTCACAGCAGAAGGAGCAGGAAGTTTCAACCGCAGTTTGTTATTTCACTGTACGCTGTTGACCAATTAGGGACTGCACCTGACTGTACGTCAAAGGCTTTTTCTGTATTGAAAAAAAAAAAATGATATCAGTGTGCACATGTATCCACAGTTGGACCTGATATGAAAACGGAATTGGTCTAAATCTACAACAGATGGTGCGGGCTGCTGAGGCCATTTATAGCTCATAAAAAGGTGTTCATAACAAGCACAGCTCACAACAAGCACAGCTCACAAAAACCCTATATGGACCAGAGTAAAGAAAATAAAATGTCTTCTGGAGAAGATTCCACTAAAAACAATTGCATAGTGTTAAACATGCACGTATTTGTTAACACCAGATATAAGAACACATACTGAAAGCATGAATACATTACCATCTGCTGCTTTTAGTCCCAGACAGTTACAGTATAGTGGCATGTTTTGGTAAAAGGATATCATTAATCATGGGTATAATCAGATGACATCAGGTCATGGCCCACTAAGTGTGTTTTCCTCATTATGGTAATATGGAGGAGAGGGGTGTGTTTCCGCTCTTCTTTTCTTTTTTTTCTTTTTCTTTTTTGCTTTGACACTTCTTTTCATGACAACCTACTCCTGATGGAAGAGGAAAGGAAAATATTAGCAACTTGAACACAACAGCCGTCTCCTTCAATGACTATAATCTGATGAATACAAGATGTTTAGCTGCTGCTACAAAGAGATTATTAGTACAGGCAGTAGTAGGAATATCTAGAATTATTTATGATGTCTGAATAAGTCAGTACAAACAAAGTAAGTTGGCTCAGCCCTAAAAAAAAAAAATTTTCTTGTTTATGTTTATGTGATCTAAAATCAAGTCACCCCAACTTCAGTTTATGAATAGACCGAAAGCATTTCTGTGGCAGTAGAAAATAAACCCTGAGGCTATTTACTGTCTCCTTGATATATGAAGTTTGTGGTTTTGATTGTGTGATTATGTTCTGGGAGAATGACCTTTAGTGGCAACAGTATTGTAATATAATGAGGATGTGTCAGTCGGCAGGGGTACAGTGATGAGACGAGGCCAGGCAACCGGCGTTTAGAGCATCGATCCGCCAGGCACCGTGAGTATAGAGGGGAATCTGAAATATTTCAACGCCTCCTTTTCCCAATATACAGGTGGATACGAGATCTCATTGAGCTGCTCCGAGGCACATGAGGCAGCCTGAGCCGCCGAGTACAATAAGAAACAAGACAGAGGCATATGGACTCTCCTGCCTGTGATTAATGATGAGCAATAGATCGGCCTGTTTCTCCTGATTCATAATAGCAATTATGTAAAACAAACTGTGTACTATGTTAAAAAAACGCTTATTAAAAATCTTTTATTTATTAGTTTTCTCAGTTAAACAATATAAACGACATAGATCTAATGTAAGTAGGAATATGACAATGTTGTATCATACTAATGGTGATTAATGTGGAAAAGATAAAAAAAACAGTCGGAGTGCAGGTGACAGGAGAGGTGGTGCAGATTGATATGGTGATGGGTTCTCTTACCTCCACCTTCTCATTAACTCTGGCCTGAGTAATATGACCTGGGAGAGATTTTCTCCTCCTACTTCAGCCCTAACGCCGAGTCTCTAAGCCCTGCTCGGTAAGCCCGATCTCATAAAGCACAATTAAGTGGGCCAATCAGACAGGCTTAAAGTCACTCCTCTAGTGCCTTAACTCCATAATTAACCAAAATACATCATCAGCAATGAATCAGCCCCATGGGTTTCAATCATAATCATAGTCAATCATAATGTAGTAATTTGCTGTGACTTTTACCTCAAGGACTACTTGGTGTGATTCGGGCAAATAGGATTTAAAATCAATATTTTTTAGTCAGTTTTTCTTCATGAAAAAAGTAAGTAAATCAAACTACACAAATAAGAAATGTGATTCTGTGTGCTGGTTGAATGTGATTTGAGTATGTAGTGAATAGTTTATCTCTGGGGTCTGAGCCCTATGGAACTATGGAAGCAGAGCACCAGTGAAACATTAATCACCAAAGTATTATGGCTCATATCGTTGGACAGCACATTAATTCAGGTGGCTATTAGGCTGCCTTGCAGCCAACCTTCGAAAAAGGTCCACATTGAAATTCAGTTGACAGTGTACAGTGTGCAGAAAGCTAACTATGGTGTTACTGCATCCCAACAATAAGCAAAACAAATTGCACATGTGAATATAACCAATATGTAAGTATATTTAGTGGAGCGGGAGCTGCAACAAAAAGTAAAGAGTGGACTTCAGTGGACAGTAGGTGTAATCACTCTTGACTGGCACAACTTCCCTGTATTCCTTGTCAATAGAGACCGACGCTCAACCTGTAGATGGAAAATAAAAAAAAAAGCTGAAGTAACACCAATTAGAAAGGCTCTCTCTCCTGCCTTCTCTCAGAAAAGCCAAGCTCCGCTAAAGGTCAGCCTGAAATTTGAATGACAGGGCCAAAGTCTTTTACTCATAATTTTTGTGTTTGCAATAGATTTCGGAGCAATTCACAGCCTTAAAGGCCTTAAGTGGAACAGCAATTAATTGTAATGAATAATCTGACAAATCTGGTTGACATATGGCTGCTAATACTCCTCCTTTCTAGAGGGAGCAGTGGAGGGATTAGATTACCTCAAATGAAATCTGGGAGCGCTGTGCCATCTGCATGTACAGGGAGAGGCAGCGCACGTAAAACAGGACGTGGGTGGAACCGGGGTCTGCTCCCTGCTGCTCCAGTTCCCTCAACCTCACCAGCAACTGATTTGGGAATAGGGTCCGTTTTTTTCTCATCTTATTGAACCAGCTGCCTCTCGTGAAGTAAAACGCAATAACGCCGCGCCGTTGCCAAAATCGAACACACCGAGAAAAGTAAACAAACACGACAGAAGTGATAAGTGTTGTGCAAACATATAAACAACACCACCGCATTGAACCATCTGAGCGCAGTGAAGCCATAACTTTATTAAAAGCATTTAAAACGATGAAGAATTACCGCACTAAAATCAGTGCTTCACATCTGCTCATCGTTTCATTTGTAAGGCTTCACACAAGGTATCAAAATATCTTGTATCGTGTACCTTTAGGACATGAAAGATGTGAGTAATGTGTGGACAGCTGAACAGGAAGCATGAAAAGCCTCCATGGGTAGTGGTGGAAGAAGTATTCACATGAAAACTGTAATCCATAAAAGTCCTGCATTCAAGAAGTATATAAAAACAATGTATGGAAGAAATATATAAATATGTTTGCAGACTAGCCCCTGTCAACATTATACTATTGTATTACTGGATTATTATTATTATTAATGGATTAACATGTAAAAGGTAATTTAATGGTCAAAGTGGAACCAATTTTAAGTATTTCATATACAATAACAGCGCATCAGATTTTATAAATTGATTGTATACAAATTGTACTTAACTTGAGCAATTGTACTTGTACACGGGACAAGCAGCTTGAATAAAGTCAGAAACACCTGCAAAAGACAGATGGGTCTATCACTCAGATAAACATGTTATTTTACCTATTGATAGAGCGCTGTTACAGTTCCAGGGTCATTAATATGTCTGGAGCATGTTAAATAGTGCCAATAAAGTAAGAATAGCCTGGTCGTCAGCACTGTGGAACAATGTATTGCTGGGAGTGTGCTGCAATATCAACAGATCTGATAGGTGTAATGACGTCACACTGTAAACTCCTGCTGAGAGCCTGATAAAGAGGCAGCATTCTGCAGGATGTCTATTAACAGCCAGCTGACACAAGCAACTGGATCAGCGCAGTGATTTAAAGCGGGGAAATTCTGCTCTCGTAATATGCTGTCACCGTTTCTCAGCCTTGTATGTAACATGGAAGCCAACATCTGACTACATATATGCACACACACACACACACACAAATATATATATGTATTTACACCCAGGAGACTGTTGTTTGTTTCCTGTGTAAACTAAGCACTTTTCTCTCATAAACATAACCAAGTACTTTCGTTGCCTTTTGTTTCGTTTAATTCAATTTATTTTACATTTTAAAGCCAAACCATGATGTTTTTTTCTAAACCCATCGAAGTAGTTTTATTGGCTAAACATAACGAAGTAGTTTTGTAGCATTTTTTGTTCCGTTTTGTTTGAATGTACCACGTTAACCACATGTTTCAAAACTGCGACTATAATCCAGGGGAAAATATGTTTATTTCAAAACGTAATTGAGAGTGCATTTTAGTTGTATGAGAACGTCATTTGTAGGAGAAAGGGTTGCTTGGAATCTTTACATCACGGAAGCACAGTTCACAAAATGTTGAAATATTATTTTAAGGGTTTGAGTCCAAGTCTTAAGCTTGCTGGTGCCTTGCTTCATCCACTGAGCTAGCACTGACCCACTATCTTTTTTTTTTTTTTTTAAAAGGTGTTAACTCTGGTCTGAGAAAAGAGCCAAATTAAGGCACATCACAAAAACATAGTGTACAGGCGTGCTGTGCGTTTGAAGCAGTTCAGTGAAAGTGACTGGTGAGCGGAGGTGGAGATCTAAGACAGTGCAGCTGCTCACATCTGCCTAACCAGCACTAATGTGACAAAAACTCACCTAGAAAACACAGGCTAATCACCTCATCCAAAGGCAGCGGGTGTCACCTCGCATATCAGTCACCGCTGGCTGCTTTATGATCATCACTTTAACCCCAATGTAACTCTGATACAGAACACTGGGTTGGCTCCATTTACTCCACCTGAGAGAGGGGAAAACAACAATGCATAATCATCCTTTTCTTCTTATAAAATGCATTCTAAGCGGAAAGTTCAGGAGTCAGGTCTCATATTTAATTGCAGGAATTGAATAAAGAATGTTTTCCATGAGGTGCTGGTGTGTGGCTAGCATAATTGCCAGGGAGCAGGTCTTAATTTAAACTGGGGGGTAATTATCATGCAGAGCATACCCACCCAGAATGTTTGCATAACTATCACAAGCGTTTTCATAAATGATGCTTTAATTAGTCTTAATTAGAATTTGTTTAAGTCAGCAGGGAATGCAGGGCCCGTGAAATGATGTATGTAATAAGCATCAGGGCCCGCTCTGTTTTTTTCCTTACTTGGGGAATAGAGCTGACAAAATCACATCACATTAAATTGATTCAGTCAGAATTAAAATTCTTATGGTATTAATTAAATGGGGGAAGATCTCATTAGCAGGCTGTGTGGTGAGGGAGAGACCCTCTCTGCCAGCAGATGTGACGGTGTCAGAGCCGCTGTACATGCTCGCCATTAGGGCCCCCAGACAAGGAGAAAGTGAGGGAGGAGAGAAGGAAGGAGGTGAGGGAGGGAGAGGAGAGAAGCAGAGACAAGCTGAGAATGACAGAAGAGGTAAAGAGTGGAAAGAGATGGATAGAGGGGGAGAAAAAAGGGGGAATGTGAGGGAGAGGAAGTGAGAAAGAACGGGAGAAAGGCAGTGCATGTCTGCAGCTCTGGGAGGAAGACAGCGAGGTGGCAGCATATTAATGAGCTGCAGGCTCCTCATAGCTTTATTTAGCTTCATTTGGTCTATTTGGCTGGAGGAATTCAATAAGAGGAGAGCTAATGACTTGACCAGATACCCTGTTATCAGCACTGATGAGACACCCTCTCTGCTTGACTCTTTATACAGCTACAGTAGTCTAATAGGCATCTGGAAGATTGCTGCCCAGAGTACAGTGCAGACCTCCTCTCTGGAAATATAGAACATGATTGTGCCTTGGGGAGCTTTGCCTCGCTGGTACAGGGCTCACCTGATCCCCTTGTTAGGGAGCTAATAGCTATTGACACACTTCTTAAGGAACTGAACTGCAGAATAACAATCCAATTCAGAGGTGTAACTGTACTGAGGGTTTCCTCTTTTATCCTGTTGTGTTTTTCAACTTGGCTTTTCATCCCTCAGGCAGCGTTTGGTATCATCAGGTCAGCAGATAGTGGGGATGTTGTGCAATAGACACATTGTTGGACCCCCGCAGTAGCTGTCAGTTTGGGTGAACTGCAACAGTGAGCGGACATAAGAATATGGTAGGGGGGAAAAAAAACACCTAGTAATCATACACAGTCATAGTAAATCACTATTTCCTCCGTTGGGTACCACCGAGGATGTTATTGCTCCTATTGCAGATGGATAGCAGTCATTTTTTGCAGGTATATTTTCTATAGGGTGTCTGTAAATGTTGGTCTGGAATATGTCTCATGTGTCCCTCAGATAAATTAATTCAAATATTACAACATTGTGGACTTTTTATTGACAATAAAGTCAAAATTTCTAAAAGAAATCTCTCAATATCCAAAACAGCTCTGTAAAACACCTAAGGCCTACAGTATATGAGGCAGTCATTCTAAACACTGGAAACACTGCCCTGTATAGAATCCAATGAAAATGATAATGGAGGAAACAATGGCCTCAGGCAATGTAGCAGCAACCCAGCACCGCCAATGTTACAAGGCATCACTTTCCCTTTATTAGGAGTAAGCATGACTGTTAGGCCCTGCATAAATATTTGGGGTAAATACACACTATATCATTTTTCTTCACACTTGAATTGCATTATGATTTCCATGCAGACTCAGGTGAACCGGGGTCAGGGGACTAAATTAAGTGGGTCTTGGAAGCAGCTGCAATGGTTTCTCTCTTTAACCATGGTTGGCTGGTTAAGCTATCAAAAGCCGCTTGTACATGCATCATAAAAAACACTGTGTGTGTGTTTAAAATTGTATTAAAATGCTGTTGACCCTTAAAATTAGAAAGGGAAACGTGCAACTCTTTGCATGGCAATTATTTCATGTCCATCTAGAGCACAGTGGAGTGGGGACGTATGACCGAGGCCCCTTGAAAATTTATTGACAGGCAGGCAGAGAAGTGAGGTGGTTCATTTATGACAATGGGGCGTGATGACATCACACCATAAAAGCTCTCCGCAGGGTCAGATGGCATGCGCCGCCGCACGGGTTTCAGTCTTTGTGTTTGCTATGCATGAATATATTAGATGTAGAGTGGGTCAGTGGTTGACATTGCTTTCCTGTGATGTATTGTGACATCTGCTGCGATGCTGTTTTGTTTTTTTTAATGCCGAGACTGTCACAAGGAGCCGATCGGCGGTTTGCTTAAGAGAAAATCCCTCAAACTGGCTTTTCCGAGGTTCATAAAAAGACTCACTGAGATTTTCTCATGCAACCATTCTTCTACTAAACTGGGTTGGGCGACGTGATGATATATAACAGGACACAACTAGAAGAGATGTTGCGTTAATGTTTCTCCAGAGGTAACTCTTTAATATCTTTGGTTGCATTAGGCCATTGTGGGTAATGCTGCAAATTAATGCGAAGGACTTCATGACAGTGTTGGACAAATTGACTTGATTTGTTGGGTATTTAATTCAATAGATCAGTGCATTTTATGAAATCTTAATCATATTTTCCACCCTAAAGTGTATGAAAGTATCAGAAAAGCATCACCTGTTTATTTTGATGTGCATTAATAAGCATAATAGCACAACCATTTGTTCTTTATATTTCACAGTGAATGGCATATATTGTTCATTTCATTAGCATTGTGTGCTAATTTAGTTACTATTCTCAGTATGTCCAAACTCAGTGATGAAACCGTAAGCACAGGATATGATAATTTAGCTTATAATAATTAGCTGTTGTATATTCATTAGCCTTTTAATTGGTTAACTCTGGGGACCACCCGCAATTCCAGTCAGTCAAATACACTAATGACACACACACACACACACACATACATATAACTGTTCTCCACACAGAAAGACCTTGCAGAAGTAACCTCCCCCTGAACTTTTGTAGAGCACTCTCCCTCCAATCACTCCAGCTTTCAATACAACTGTCAGTTTTGGCCAGAAACGCAGGCTTTCGCTCTGAATTTGCAGCTTTGTCCTTAGTGAGAGGAAGTACCTGTGACATCTGCACTGACATGCTGGAGATAATCCTCCATGTGATTGTCGCACAAATTGGGGGTCAGCGGCGCTGCAGACAGGGGAACGTGGCAAGGGACATGGAGGAAATGTTCAATCACGGGCCAGCCCATTCGGGAGCCTCCCTTTTCAGCCTCTTCAGCCTATGGTTCATCTCTCTTTCGCGCTCTCGCTCTCTTTTGCTTTGCCCACAGCTGCCGGGCTTCCACTGGGAGGGAGCTGTATTATGGCTGGGTTAATTTACTGATTAATATCCAGCCACTAGATCCAGCTTTCCCCAGATGGCCAATTAAAAACTACAACTGGCAGCGCGCATAGGCCTGGCAGCAGGTTGCCGTCGGGCCCAGGGCTGGAGGCTGTGACAGAAGGTGTGGGTCCTGTTTGGGCCCGAATAAGAGCCCCGGACTCTTACTCTTGAACTCTCCACACCAGAAGGACAAACTGAAACCATCGTACTGAGCTGAACAGAGGAGAAACAGGGTGCTGAGAGTGCTACTACCTATACTGATACTATGTGGAAGCCTTCATGAACAGAAAGTTAGTAAATGTATATGTAGAATTTGTCACATGAACAACATGGGACAGTACAATAATTCCATTTTAAATTGTGATTATGTTGTATGGTTGGTACAAAAATGTAATTATCTGTATTTAGTAGTTTTAAATATGTAAAGGGCTTACAACAAAAAAAGTCATTTCAGGGAATAAAACAGTAATGGGTTAAATAATGACTTATCCGCTGCTTGGTAATGTTTCAGTAGTTATTCAAACAAAAAGGTATAACTACTCATAGTGAATACAAAGACTTGGTAAGAACTGACTAATGATAAAGAAACAAGCCTTGTTTGCGTGAATACTGTATGGTGGTGTTAACTTAATACATAAATGAGATAACTAGACATGAAACTATGTTCACTTAGTCAAACAGTCCACTTTGTTCTTACATATTGCATAAAACTAATTTTCACTCTGCACATAATTAATGCATACCTTCAAAGTAAATGTTTGCCATTTGATATGATCTTTGGTATTGTAATATATATATATTTACCGTTATGCCATACAATGTTGTTAAAGTTACAAGTACATTTTTGTATAATTATTAACTAGCAAACATCGGTTAATTACTAAACGTATCCCATAATAATAAGCTTAAAATGAGCTATACTTGTAATTACTTTATAAATACTATGTAATTATTAGGGATCTCTTTCAAAATCAAATGTCTTTTTACATATAATGTAATTCATTCTTCACCGAGTATATTAATATAATATAATCTAGAATATAAATATTTGACAGTAATATCCGAATACAAACTCTTCAATATAACCTAAAAAGCGTCTTTCCTACATTTCTCTGCAGTACTGCTGAATATTACCAGTCTGTAATATAATCCAGCCTGCGATGGAGCAGCGTTAATTTCACTGTAATAACATCACATTATGAGGCACTGCTATATTTAGATGGAGGCCATTTGAATACAGGTCTTGTCTTAATACTGACACAAACCTTATAAATGGGTTGGGGTCACCATGGAAACGCTGTAAATACAATGGCCGCTGCTGCTCCGAGAGGATGTGTAATTAATAACTGAATTACGGAACGGAGATAGAAGCCAGACAGACCCATGCAGCTTCTTAGTCCCTTGATAAAGGAGAGTGTAATACAAACAGTTGTACTTCTACTGGGTCAGCTAAACCACGGATATCTGGGCCATCTCTGTTCAAAGAGAAAAAGGCCACGAGCAGAATTGATGGCCCATTTCATTATGTAATTGCCTCTTTAACTTCCTTGTTCTGAGCAATCGCTCTTTAAACTCAAGCTCAAGGTAATATATGCAGAGATATGAGGGTAGTCTCACAGACAGATAATTCAGTAAATAGCTGTAATCTTTGCATCACCTTTAACCACCCCGGAGCTGGCTAATATGTCATCTTAAAACCGTGGAGTGCTGGAAATGAGGTACGCTACATTAAAAAAAAAAGTGGTCGGCCACAGAGATGAGTTGTACATCAACACAGAGCTGAGCTGAATCCTGCAGGATCACACAGACCGGGTGTGGGAAGCTCGCTGCTGTTGCGGATATCAAAAGCGTGGTCCGGTGGTGGAACAAGGCTCCAGACAGCCTTTAAGCTGCCACCCTCAGTGTCGGGGTACAAGGAGCACAAAGCTGGATATGATTACCTACAAGAGAGTGATGCTTCCTGCCCTCCAACCCCTGAACTTAAGGTGTACCTTCCATAGAATCAAAGTAAACACCGAGCCCCTGTTCAGAGCCTCTGAAGTGGGTAGATGTGAGAACACAACACGACTGACCCGCTTCCTTTCATTTCCCTCTTCATAAAGATCCCACAAATGAAAAAAAAAAATGCAATGCAACACACAAAACAGTGGTGGGAAGGCTGCGCTCTTATTGAAGGGTCAGTAGTAGGATCACTGGGAGAAGGTCACCAAAGAGCCCAAATTCACACCCCGTAATTGAGAAACAGGGGTCGCTGATTACAAGGCAAGCAGCATAGAGGAACATAAGACAGTAGAGCTGTGCCTCACCTCGAGCTGTACTGAAAACAAGACAAAGCGTTGAAAGAGACTGGATGGTCTTCTCAGGTCTACCACTGTGATAAAGAATGAAGACTTAATTAACTGAACAGCCGGATCTAACAGGGACCACTATATCAGAGAGACAGAGAGAGAGAGAGAGGGAGAGAATTCCCTTTATGTAATTAGATCAATTGGGCATGAAGTGAAGAGGCTTCATCCAAGAGCAGTGTGTGGTTTGAAGTGGGATCACTGACTGAGGTTTGATTACCTTTTGATTGTTAATGCAAAATTGGAATGAGCCACAATGGTCTAAATCCCTTATATTTTAATTAAGAGTTTGGAGGATTGTTTTGTGCTTATTTTTCAATGACTGACACACAAGAAAATCTGAGTTTTAAGAAAAATGTGACGTTAATGTGCATCATAAATACTTTTTATAGCAAATGTGCTTGTCAAGTTCAAATCATTAGAGGTAATTAATGGCTTCTCTGATAATTCACCTGAGTGCTTTATGTCCACTTATTCGGCCTATAAATTACCTTTAGATGGACTTGTTTCCTTGTCATTTCAAAACAGAGCTTTTTAGCTCAGGCTCAGTCAGATGTTTTTCACCGTTGCACTGTCCAGTACTATAAGATACACGTTCATGATGCACAGTACACTGACTGTAAAAATTTACACTTTGAATAAAAATTGACTAACTGTAGGGAAATAAAACATAAAATGAAACAAACAATTATCCTGGAAGTGCTACCAAAGCAATAAATCTCTTAATTGTTTCACTACTGTTTGGCTGAGAGAGCTCCTCGTCTCTTAAATAAGGACCCGGAGTCGGGCTGGTCCCAACATGGAGGGTCCCCAGGGAGGTGATGGTTCTGTGGCCCAGTGGAGCAGTAGAGTGCCTCTGTCTGTGTCTGTCTCTACATTTCCAGTCACAGACAGAGGACGTGCGTGAGGGATGGGCCTCATCGTCCAGGGGAAACGGCTTGTGTCGGCCGCCCACACTGCGCCTCCTCTGTGTGAAATTGGCTGAGAGGATGTAGACATATTCCACGCACTGATCCATGGCTGAGTATAAACAAGAGAGGATCTCGCTTTCACTCCTAGAAGGTCAGGAAGCTTCCCCGTGAAACAGTAAGTGACACTGCCTCTTCTGCGCTCGCTAACAGTCTGACCGGTGGAACTTGACCCTCTCTTACCCCCCCTCCCCTCCCCCATCCACCCTTCTCTTTGAGGGTGTCCTGTGTAAAAACGATTCTTCCACTCTCAGTGGGGTGCACTGATATTTAGTGGCTGGGTATGCCAACTTAATCAACAATTCCAGGGACAGATACTCAAATTCACATTGAGGGACAGAGCAGCAGACACAGCATTCAGCCTGTGACCGGAGATCCATGACCAGCTGGAAACACCTGTAATATCTAACCTCTAAACATTACTCTGAGTCATTTATCATGAGTTCAGATAGACGGACAGAAAACGAAATCTAAAAATCATGTTAGGTCCTCTTCTCACCGCCAGCAATGTCCAAACGGTTGAGACAGCGGCATGAGATCCGTGCATGAAATCTGATTGCGGCTGCAGTAAAATGGACTGGGGAAGGCATGAATGTAATTAAAGTGGCTGACACTTTTATGCTGGGTAATGGGAGTCCAGGGCCCAGCTATTCCCTGACGAGCTCCCCTCACAGTATGGAGTACATTTTAATACCACCCCGCACAATGACTTAAATGCAACTCTCAAGGCCTTCATGGAGATATACTATTGATGTGTAAATAGGATAAATGCCAACATCCTGGGGTTTAAGGGACATAGTAAATAAACACTACCTAATACAGAAAATATATAAAACCGCTCAGGCGTCTGGAAACTGCAGAGTAAAACAGGAATGAACGGGAGGAGAGTGCAACACTCAGTGTCTACCTTTACTCAAATATTATGCAGTTACAAAATTACATAAATATTATCCTCAATATAATTAAAACCCAAGATACTGCACAATATGTGAGTCACATGCAGTATACAATACCGAGCATAAAACTGAGCATTGCCTTTGTATAGCTGCTGGTTTAAAACAAAAACATCTACCTGAACAAAAGAAACAGAACATCTCTATGCGAAATTAGCCTTAATGAAATCACAGTCAGCCCTAAGTGGAGGAAACAGATGAGTTGTGTTTTGCACCAGCACTAATGTTAGGAAACAAATGCAGAGAGTAGAAAAACAGTTAGGCATTGTCCAATCAGTAATGTATTTGTTAACGCAGGTAGGAAGGAGGGAGCTTTTAGATCACAGAGGGGCAGATAATGAAGAAGTTAATAAGAGGAATGGTACTTTGAAATGTTCCTCAACCACCCAGGTCCCACAATTTAATCTGTAATAAATAATCTCGCATCATTGCAAGATGGCATCTCATAATGGCAAATGAAATATGCTGGTATGATAGGTACAATAAATCTGGATTTTCCTATGGTTCCCTCAGGCTAGGACAATATGCAACTATAGTGCTCTCTGTCAGGAAGAGCAGATCTCAGAGCCGTCATAAAATCTAAATGGGCACTAATTAGGCAAGCCTTCCCTCTCACACTTACTATTTCTATTGACATTTTCGGCGCGCCGTCCCCCCCCCCCCTGCACTACCATAAGTCACTGAGAGAAGAACTCCCAGGATTGCAGAGCACAGGGCTGTTAAAGGGAAGTTCAACTTAGTGGTAATGAATAAATTTGCCCTCCCATGCAGTACTGTTTCTTTTGTCTTGGACCCAAGCATATTCATGCATCTAAATGGTAATTTAATAATAACCCATGCCACAAGGGCAGATATGAGAGCCATAAATATACTTCATAATTGCCTTTGATTAGTAACAACTTTTTCTTTAAAAAAAAAAAGAGGAAAGAAGAAATGTGTTGATTGTAATAAATTTTCTCCAACACAATATCTAGCTAATACATGAATTCAGGTAACTTTAGAAATGTGGCAACTATTAATATCTTACTACTTATTAAGAACCATGATGATGTTTTTTTTATTGCTGCAGACACCAGTAGAGTTTAGTTAACTTCTAAAGGGAGTTAAGGGTTGGCGAGGAGTGGTGGGATCACGTAAATATATACGTATGCATCCCCGCCTGCTTCAAATTAATAAAAACCTAATGCTTGCTTGGCACAGGACTGCTTGTTGAACATATGCTGCAAGCATGGCTAAGCCATCTGGCTCAGAGTCAAGTATTCCCACCAACTGTAGTCTTATGCTACCTGACAGTGGAAAAGCTTTATTCCCCTGGCATCAGGGGCACAAATGGAGAAATATTATTGAAATGATTATCTGCATCAAGACTCAGATTTGGGCTGACATTTCGCTGGCTATGTGTAATCCGAGGGGTTGTCTAGGAGAGGGCGGAGAGGGGGTTTGCCGGTAAGCCTTGGCGGGATGATTAATGAAGCCAGGATACTGGGTGGACCCAGCCCACCTCCACTCAGACCCAGGGGCCAAGCCTTGCATATGAAATTGGCCTATGATGCTCATCTCCCTGGGAGAGAGCCAGTGATGATCCTCCCGACACCGCTCTATACCTCCAGACACCAAACAGCACTCCAAAGCAATGCCAGGTCCAGGCTTAGGAGATACTCTTCACATACTGTGGGGCTGTAAGGGAGGGCTGTGTGGTAAAGTACAACATCCATCCTCCTGCTCTCCTGTCAATCACATTTCACTCAAGCTATATTATGGGGGGGTCAGCATGACATCTTTCCTGCAGTGCTTGATAGGTGTCATTTTAGCAGCTTTGCAATCAAGTTTTGTGTTTTAAAAAAGGTGAATTTTTTCTTAAAGGAATAATAACCGTTTGAAGTTTTGCAGAAACAGACGACCTTCATCGCATTTGGGAAACAAATATACACCTTCACCTTTATAAAGTTACATCAGAGAGCATCACATAATGTTATTTTGCGTGGCAAGTCTTCTGTTTTTCAATATGAAACCATGCTTACCTTTTAATATCCCATGAATCCCTCGGTGCTTTACATCAGCAGCATTGTCGAGGCTCTCCCTCAACCCCTTAGTCTTGATGGATGGGCCTGTGAAAGCCTCTCAGGACGCTGGTAATCGGATAACAGCAAACCAAATTCTTGACCAAGAAAAAGAAGAAAAAAAAAAAAGACGACAGACGGCAGCGACATGTAGCTCATGAATGAACACAGACGAAGGGGAAGCAAGTAATTCAAAAAAGCGAGGAACATCTTTAATCATTCTGTGTCGATGATTAGTCATAGACAATGTTGCTTTGTTAAAAGTGGGCTGTAATTAATAACTGGAGCGGGACAGAACAATTGAGGGAGCGAGTGTCATGTGTTGTACAATACTAGAGAGGTGATTTCTAAATAGTGTAAATTAGGTGTTTACCTATTGTGATCCAGCCTGTGACACTGCAGCCTCTTTTTCCTTGAGAACAAGACCAAAGAGAATGATTAATTGCGAGCTCACTGGGTTGTACAGCTTCAAGAGTAAATCAACTTCTAAGAAGTGCTAACTTGCTAAAATATAAACTAATTTTAGGCCCCAGATATTAAAATATAATCCATCTTCTTCCTCCACAGGGAAAGCTAATTAGAAAATGTGACTGGCATAAGAGAGGAGAGGTGGAGGAATGGTGGGATTAGGCTCGGGAGGAGAAAATCACACCCTCTTGCTAAATCTTGGGATTTCTATACACTTCAAATCAACTATTTCTCATCGGGCCTCACCGCTTCTCACATTTCCAAAACAAAAGCTTAAAAATTATTCTATACTTCAAATAGAAAATTAAATGAATAGATAACCAGAGTGTTTCACTAAATAGTTTATCAATAAAAATATTTATGCTTGGTCGCCATCTCTGGGTTTTTATTTGAACATCTAACTGGCACACTTTCTCTTTAATGCAATAGCCAATAAACAACAGTTGCCCAAGGCACAAAGGCTACCTGGTTGAGGCTCGACTGGCATTCAGCTCTTGTGTTCATCATATGTATTGACCTTATGCAGTAAAACATCCACAGCCTATTGTTCAGTGCAATTTATATGCTTCAGGAGCAAAGCAGTTCTAAATAGGAATAGCGGACTTATACTGTCACAGAAAACATAATACAACTGTAGACATGTTGTTATAAATATATCTTAAAATTTACTGATTTTGTAAATGATATAATTTTCTTCTCACACGGATATTTTGAATGTCAGAGAGCGTGTGTGTGTAAATCAGCGGACAATGAGCAGTATGAGAGTGCATTGCATTGCAACATGACACAGTAGCGGTGTGCAACAGAGCTCAGGAGTCCCAGCCAGCCAAGCTCTCGCTCGAGTCCCAGCACACAATCCCCCGAGAGAAGAAATGCTCTGAGTGGTGACAGCTTAAAGGCAATAAGCCAATAATAAAGACCAGCAAAGTGGCCATGGGAGAGGGTTCTCTTCCTGCTAGCTTCAAAACAACACAGCAATCAAGTGTCACTCAAGAGTCTACAACCAGGTGTACAAAGTTATAGTGACGTCTTTTTTCTTTCTTTTTTTTTGCAACTTCCTTCTATTCTTTTATTAACCAAACTGTTGTGTCTTCTCATTTGTGTTCTTTTTTTTTTTAAATAAATAAGAATCTCCTTCTGCAAGCATCTAAGAAAGATGTATTTTGTTGGGAATTGACAATTTGTTTTCAGCAGACCTGTTCTATTAACTCTTTCAGTATAGGAAATAACTTCATAATCCATTTACAGAGGCGTGTCAAGTGTTTTAGTGCTGTAATAGCTGTCCAATTGCTATTGGCAATAGCTGTCTATTTGTCTGCACCAAATGCACTGAAATGCTTTCCTACTCACTGTAACTACTCACAAACACTCAAAAGAAAATCTTCCAGGCGCAAATAGCACTTAAACTAGCTAAACTTAATTTCATAATGTATGGACATGATACAGGAGGTGATGGGAAATGTATTTAAAAGCTGGAGTTATAAAGGACAACATTTCTGTTATGACAGAAATTGCTCTGTGTGACAGAACAAAGTACTTTGCAGATAAAGGAAAAAAACATAACAATTTTAGATTCTGATAAACAATAAAGTGGATTTTGCGCTGAGAAACACAGCACTAATTGGATTCCAAGCAGCACACGCTGCATGACAGGAGAAGTGCATTCAATGCCATGTGGCCCAATTCCCTCAAACTACCGCACCAAACTTCGTCTTTTCATTTGACCTCTATGTAATCAACTTTTCTGGTGGAACTTTAGTGGTCGACTCTAACGTTATTGTTACACTTCAGCACAGTTGTGAGGATGACAAATTTCTGGGCTAGTTTGGAAGGCAGAGTTCTGCAGGGGAAGGTAGTGGCCAGTCTGCGATGGGGGGGCCAACCAGATGAAAACTCATTTGGAATTCAGCACTGCAACATTGCCATCTTTTGGCCAGTCTGTATACTCTGTAAAATCCTAGGGATACTCCATCTCCAAACCCAGACTGAGATCCTACGGCAGCTTGACACAAAAGGTACGTAATAGATTTATTCTTTATACAGAGAGAGGAGGAATTATCTTTTGGCTGATAACACAATAAATAAAACAGCCTGATATGTTTGTAGCTACTAATTAAGTATATTCTTAAAACTACAAGAATATTGACACACGTTTCTTTATAGATTGAATTTTCTCTTTGAAGGCAACACAACCTGAATATCACCTATGAATTAAAATGCTGTAGTCTGGAGCCAGGAAACAGCAAAAGTCAACAACCTGAATGTAACTGAGCATTGTGTTCTGTGCTATTTCAACGCCATGTTTCAAGTATCACATTATCAAGATTTCATACGATGGCTTGTAAAAACAAGTGGACACATTTTAGCTTTTAATCCATCATCGACTCTTCTTCTGGGAGCAAATTGGCAAACATGTGGTGAACAGGAAAGCTTGAGTGGGTATACTTGTCTTCTACCTGAATAAATATTTGTCTGAAGCACCCGTGCTGTCCTGTTTTCCCACGGTGGTGTATGGGACATCATGGATAAGCGAGAGGATGGGCTCTGACAGAGAGTGACAATTCATCCCTTCATCCCCCCCTAACTGACATGTCACATTCTCTGATGACTTTATTGTGCTCCCTGTCACTGCACTTAATCTGTGTGTCAGTCAAGCCAGAGCAGCCCAAAACCACCACCTCCAGACAGCAGAGCTAATACCCACCCTTTTAATGACATTAGATTTGGAGTAATGCCATTCAGTATAGCATTGATATTATCTTTGCATCATTCAGCCAGGGACACAGCCAGAGCTCGGCCGATAGAGAGCCAGTCATTTCCCCATCCATTTCCACTAAGATGACAGATGTCAAGATGGAAACTGGTTATTATTTACTGTAGCCATGTTTTTTGTTTTTTTTTATCACCGACAGACATGATGTCTCACTTTACTCCAAGCTGTCAGCCAATGAATCAAAACCTTTTTTTTGGGTGATATTTGAAGAACAGCAGTACAAAGTAAACATTCTTTTTTTTTTTTTAAATCAACTGTAAAGAAGCAAAATAATAGTGCTGATTGCCAAAAACACTGCAAACACTGCACGATAAAAGTTGAATGCATTTAACTGATCTTTCTAATAAATAAAAACATCAGTTGTATCTTTGCAGGAAAGACCCTATAGCAAATCATCCTCACTTACTTGTTAATCACTTTAACTTGATAATTAATTTTGTATTCTGTGAAAAAGTCTCACTGAAGGGCAGTTAATAATACCTGCTTAGGCCTGCCAAAGCTCAGGAAAATACTCCCTCTCTCAATAAGTGTCTGTACTATCCTCTTCAGGTGCTATGATGATATTATAATGAACGTGCCACAAATGATTTTGAGTGATTCAAAGTCCCTCTGCAGTGTGTTTGGTCCTCCTGTCATTGGGAATGAGTAAGCAGCAGTACCAGCCTATCAGCATTAGAGGTAACAAAATCTTTTCTTCTTTTTTTTTTTTTTTTTACTGACAGTGCATTTTCTCTCCCATCAGAGCTCCAGTGCCTAATTAAATGTATTTAGCATCATAAATATTCCAGGGGGACAGGTTGACACAATGAATTAATGTCTTGCCTCAATACCAGAGCCTCTCTATTGGCTGTGGAGAGAAAGTTAGCCCAATGCCAGGTAAATGCTGCTGCTTGCATGGCTTGTTATAAATTAGTAGCGCATTTGTTTTCTAATACTGTGGAACTGAAAATACATTGATACTGATTATGCCACAGGACTAGAATAACCACGAGTGACATACACTGCGAGTGAGCAGGCAGCAGCTGATAGTAGATATTTTGTATTGTTGTAATCTGATTCATTTGTTTCTTTACCATTTCTGTATTTCTTGTTGTTTTATAGTGTGGGTATTGTTTAAAGAAAAAGTTTGACATTTTGGGGAATAAGCTCATATATCTCTCATATCTTTCCGATAAATATAAAGCTACAGCCAGCAGCCTGTTAGCTTAGCTTAGCACAAAGACTGGAAACAGGAAGAACAACTAGCCTGGCTCTGTCCAAAGGTAACAAAATCCACCAGCTCCTCTACAGCGTAAACACCTTGTATCTCATCTGTTAAATCCACACAAAGACCAAAGTGTCACTGTCAGGTTGCCTGGAAACCAGCAGAGACTGTGCCTAATACAAAAAGAACTAAATACTAATACTAAACAGTCCGGCGGCACATAACACCTCGTAACACCACGACGTGTAATTTGTACATCTTGGTTTATCCAAAGCCAGGCCAGCTGCTTCACCCAGTTTCCAGACTTTGTGCTAAGCTAAGCTAAACAGCTGCTGAGGTAGCTTCAGATATGAGAGTGGACGCCTATCGAACCTATCGAAAAAGTGAATCAGTTTTTCCCACAGTGTTGTACTATTCTTTAAAGAGCTATTCGATGAAATTTACTTGAGATTACAGAGAGCAAGATTAGCTTCCCTACGTGATTGGTCATTTGGTTCAGAGAAGTATCTCTACCCTCAGTGATTTGTCCTGGTGGGCTTTCCGTGCCAGTGTTCACCAGCCATAAGCCAAACACTGCTGCTAGCTCGGTGTTTTTCTGTGGATGAGCCCCACCTCACCTTGCTGGTACATTCACCAGTGCCCTCTGCTTAACAATGCCCTGCACAAGCCCCTCAGGAGGACAGCAGGGAATTTTGGATGACACCCGGGTTTAAAATCCCTTTCCAAGTCCTCACCCTTGAAGAGGGAAACATTTCACAGCTTATTTTCCTTGCATGGGCAGCGAGGAAAAGTGTACAAGTCTGTTAAGCCCCCACCAGAACAAATAGGTAGCTGCCAGACAGGGCTGAGGGGGCTGGAGAGGATAGAATTACACGTTATGTTCATTTTAAATCTAGATATTTTTTCCTAATTTTCTCACATTTTCTCTGGCCTGTGAAAACACAAAGACATTACTTCTCTCCCCCCAACACATGTAATTGCAATTTGCAAGAGCTAAACTAATTTTACGACACAGGAACACCTGTATTCATCTCCATATTAATAGAAAACAGGAAGTATAAATCCCAATTTTCCAGCAGCCAGTGTCAGGGAACATGTTCCTTGAGGGAGAAGGCTGTCTCCTCGCCATTAAAATATTGGTGTTCTCCCCCCGCTTTCTCTCTACAGCATCCCTTCTGAGCCGAAAATCAGATATCATAATTATGAATGGCACCAAATCTACATCACTGGACTTGACACTTTTAATATACATATATGCCAATGCACATTTAAGTCTCCACTGTTAAGGTGTTCTGTATGGTGAGTTATAGTGCCGTGTGGCGCCGCTCTAGAATACAGGCCCCTGTGAGTCTCATTTAGCTGTGGAAAAGGGAGGTTTGACTGATCGGCTCATTTGGATTAAGCGCAAGTACAAGGCCTGAAATATCTTTTCGAAAAGTAGAGAACTAACTTTTACATTACTCCTAAAGCCACTAAAAATATCTTAGTCTCACACAGGCAAACTCAGCTATTAACAGAGGGGGAGAACTGCATGGTCACCATTATGAATCAACATTAACATATTAATACAAGGGGACATTTAGTGCTATCCTCTTAAACATATCTATGCATATCATTTTTTTTTTATATACTAATGATCATTAAATGTACAAATTTAACCATTAATGAGTGTGAGTCTCACTCTGGGCTGCGTCCCTCTCTGTGTATGTCATTACACCATGGACCTGAAAGCGCGACCAGGAGCCATTGTCAGGTCAGGCACTACAAAGCTACGGCTGATGTAGGTGGTCTACGTTGCCTCATTAGTAACAACGTGAGCAGTGGTCTAATGAACTTAAGACAATGCTAATTAATGGAAGAGAACAAAGGCTTAACATTTTGAGAAAGTGTGAAGCACTGAGTCTGCTTGTACGACAGCGTTTAAGCCACCTTAATCCGCTTGTGATGCGGCGCATGGTGCCTCGACCTCGCAGCGGCGGGGCAGGTCAGAGGGAGCCGCTCCATACCTCAGCTGATATAGTCACCTGTGACAATCCTTTATGGGCTGATAAAGTAAGGGAAGTCTCTCAAGGAACAGTGCAGTGACTTGGCGGAGGGTCTCCCCGGGGAGCAGGTGTCAGGGTTGTCTATCAGAAGCCTGAAAGGAGAAAAGGGACGTGTTACCGGGCTCTATTGTATCCCGGTTGTCATTGACTGATCGGGTCCATTTAGCTGGCTTTCACAGTGAATGAAACCACCTGAATAGATGAAAGCGAGACAGCCTTCCCGACAAACAAGGAGCCCTGGAATATTCATGGAGGATCTGTGAGGAAAAGATTAATGTATTAGAAATTAAAATGGGGCCCGGACGTATGATCTTGCTCTAACACTTGGCCAGACCTGTGTCACCCGCCGCTAGCGCCTGAAGTCGGCACATGCCGCTGCCAAGGTGGAGAGGAATCATTAAGCATCCTGCCATTGTGTGAGCAGAATAATCAAACTTCACCCCCCCCCCCCCCCCTCATTCTTTCCCGCAGCACTGACAATGAATAATTCTGGAGCCATTTGCAATGTTAACGGCACCTATCTGGGCCATCCATGCCTTTATGATAAGAGCTCCAAATATGCATTTCAACAGTCTGAACAGAAGCTGCTTCACCGGCATTTCAAAGGACACCTGTCAGTCATCTGAAAGAGCTGTCAGTCTCTGTCACGCAACGGTGCCGGTGAAATGGCCCAAAAGATAATCTTTACTCCCTCTCTTTCTCTCTCTCCACCTCTCTCTTTCATATCAGAGCCGTTACATTTGCAATAGAGTGACAAGTGATTTACACTGGAAAATGGATTGTGTTTAAACTGAAAAAGGGGGGGTTTATTCTTTTAGGCAGCGTTATTCTTTGCCGGTGTACAGCTGTATCAAATATGTTATCATAAATGTGATCTTGGCTACACTGAATGTCATTATGTTTGATACCATGAGCACTATAGACGGGCTACTGAGCTCAAAGGTGACTTTGATAATTCCTATCTCTCTAAACAGAGCTCTGTAGGAGCGGGTGGGATCAAACAGGTTTGTGTTTCCAAAAAGTTTGACCTTCTGTTGTTTTTAAATGGAATGGGACTTCAAATTGAGTTCACTTCAGTGTGGTTCATCTACCATGCTCTACAACACTGCTCTGTTATATCTCTATAGATTTTTACTTAATAAAATCTCTCTTCCTTTTTATTTTTTTTACACAGAAAAGACAAATAATTGATTTACTACAAACCTGTTTGTTGCAGATTGTAATGGCACGGCCACTTTATTGGCAAGGAGACAAGTGAAGCTCCCTGCCCCTCCTCATGTAGGCCAGTAATTTGTTAAGCACGACTAACTTGTGTGCCACCAGCTGTTGGTGATATTTACAGCTGAGTGCAGAGGATGTGGTTTGGACCGAGGCTTGCAGGGCCAGGGCAGCACTAGACCCAGTCCCACTTCGCTTATGGCCACTCCATTGGGTGAGGACAGCCAGCACAGACCACAATACCATAACATCACAATACAGAGGTCCAGAAAATAAGACAAAGCTCATTTCTTTTCTTCAGCTGGACAGCTTGGCTCAGCGGAGCAAGGAGCAAGCCATGTGCTCATGATACTGTGAGTCTGAATCTGGAGAATGACCTTTAAGTCATCCTCTCCAAAATCTCCTCTGTCACCCTCCAAAATGTACTACGCAATAAAGTTAAAAGAAGAGCCACGGTATGGGAGGCCCAGTTGTTTCCCTGTAGTGCACCACTCTCCCAATAACAAAGAGATCACAGCTAAATTGTGGAACATTATATCATGCATACCAGACATCAGTAGCACATTTTGATCACTGAAGTCCGCTAAAACTGCCTGAAACTGTCTTCAATGTGCTCCTGGGAACTCTGCCAACTGCCAGAGTCACTTTAGTTCATCCAGCACAAGCCAATACAAAAGCTCTGTGGAAACCCTTATGCTTACCCATTCAAAAGTCTTTGTTGTTTTCCAGCAAACCGGGCCATTTCCACACAGAACAAACAGCAATTTAACGAGGAATTCAAATTTTGGGCACTCCTCTTTGTCACATAGTTTCCACACCATGTCCGTTCCTTCAACAATCTCCTCATTGTCGCTCAAGGAGGACATGGTTCAAGAAGTGAGTCACTCGATGAATGTTCACTTTCATTTCAGAGCGCAGTAGGCTGGCATAATCCCTGATACTGAACCCTGACTCACTGGGTCTCTTTTAGATTGAGCGCTCTGTCCGTCTTCCTTTGTGAAGAAGGACTTGCACTCGCACTTTTGACTAGATAAAGTTCATCCACACGCTCACTGATGAAATTACATGTCAGAAAGACAACAAGGCTGTTGTGAACGAAAACATTATGAGGAAAACCCGCTGAAGACAAATGAGCACACGTTCAAATAACTCACGAGTGAATGAAACGTTATGAGTTAATCAAATGAAGTGAATAAAGGAACAAAAGCGAGTAGTTATCTTGTCTGCGGGGGGTTTTTTTTCTCTTCCATTTTGAAATCGTCACACAAATGAATGTCAATAGATGTGCTTGTACAACAGCTTCCTTACAAATTATTCAGTGACTACAATTTTGCAGTTGAAAAAGTCACACACGGAAAGCCATTTACCTGAGTCACAAATGAGTGTGTAATTGAGTCCTGAGGGAAAATAACTCAGCTTAACTACTGGAAATAATGTGTAAATTCAATACATTTCCTAATGAGCTCATTTGAGTTTGCTGCAATTATATTTGCTAGTCAAGGTGCAGATAGGATTCTGCAGCTGAGTTGAGGTGAATAAAACCAGCTCTCTTGTATTCATTAAAATTAGCATATGGACCTGTCAACACTTCTCAGAGGCACATTGTAACAATGCCATTTAGCCCTGCATCAAGCACTGCCAGTGGAATGAATGCATGTGGTGGGTAAATGCCTCCCCACCCCTAGCGACAGGGGTGGAATAGGACTGGCAATGCTGGCTCTGACGCACAAAAGAGGCTGCGTTTTAACAGCCAGGCCCTGGCCTCTGACCAGGGGCCATCCACATCAACACTGCTTACACTCCACCATACCTCCCAGCTACTGGGCCAGCCGACCAGCTCTATGTACACATGGAGACAGACAGGGAGAGGAGCAAGGCTGGAGAAACGAAGACTGTGTGTGTGTGCGTGTGTGTGTGTGTGTGTGTGTGTGTGTGTGGAGGTGGGCGGATGGTGGTGGGGCCAAGGAGCAAAGAGAAGGAGATAGAAATAAAGATAGGTCTCTGCATAGTGAGTCTCTGTATCTTCCCTTTAACACCTCTCTATTGATCTTCCTTGACAAAGTGCATTTTTCATCTTAATAACAACATATATTATATATTATAAACAATTATTTTCTGTAAATACCCAGAGTCTATCTCCTGATAAACTTAAAAACAATTCTTATCAAAAGGTTCCAGGAAGGAGAGGCCGATGGGAAAAAAAAGACCCCCCTGTATTGTTGTTTGTCATCATTACACTGAAGCTGCCAGTGAGAGAAGGTATTGTTGCTCAGTGGAGCACACGAGGCCCTCGTTGCATTGTTGTGCCAGGATTTTAAAACAGGCGCGAGTTATCAATAGACCACAGACTATTCGACTCACTCAGCTGTGCCTCTCGATACACTTCAGAACCTCACACGCTGAACAGCCAGCTATGATCTCACACAATTGGGCTGCTTAACTGACACACACTTTGTTTCCAGATGGATCCAGGTCTATGTCTAATGGATAGACGGTGCCATCACTCCAAAGCCTGCTGACTTCCTTTTAGCTCTTTATTCTTTATAAAGAATGAACTGAATATAAGGTATCAGTTGGATGGCACTATTCCAATTAATGTTAATCTCATTAGAATTTGCCATTTTGGATATTAGAAGCCACACTGTATTAAAGACATAATTAGCCTTGCGATCTGCTTATGGCAGCAGAAATGGAGCCGGTGAATTCAGCCCCGTGAAAGAGAACAGAGGAATAAAAGACATGGCTAAGGAGAAGACAAGGCCTCAGCTGTGATTACCTGGAGCAGAAAACCGAATGTAAAGGCCTTGGGCTGGCTTTGATATTTCCATCGTTCGTTTGTCTGCTCTGACCTGGACTACATCTAACAGACCTAGACTGGAGGTCAGTAGGAATCAGGGGAGAGGAGAGGAGAGGAGAGGAGAGGAGAAGAGAGGAGAGGAGAAATTAAGAGTAGGGGCACAGTTAAAAATGTCCACTATACAGTTTTCCTCTCCCTCCCTATTTAACTCACACACGCCAACGCTCATTATAGTTACCTTTTGTCTAGTATTTGGTGCCATTACCACTCCCACCCCAGCACTAAAAGAACTGGGACCAACTTTATTCTGTCTAGGTGCATATTAAAAGTTTACATATTCACACTTCTGTGACCCTTAATGAGGATGAAGGCAGGCTTGTCATCGCTTTATGACAAACTATAGGCAATAAGGTGTAGATAAATTAAAAAAGCTGTCCTATAGTCTGGGCATAACAACTCCAGAATCAATGTATTGCTGGAAAATGGCATAAACAAATGAAGAATATTGGCTGTTACTAAGTCTTGTAAGCATACATACAGAATAAGACTGTCTTTGTCTTGGCTGGCATGCATTTCTAAAGTCGTGTGCTGTTACAAACAGTGTCAACAGACTTGCGAATGGGGGGTGGTGGCAGAAGGGTGTCTAATTATCCAGGTGTCACACTGCTAAAACTATTAGCATCTCCTGCCCTGTGGTGGCCTAAAAGGAGAGAATGCTTAATTAGGGACTAGAATACAGTAAAAAGAAAGAGTAAAGGTCTGTGGTCTATTTCATTAGTGTTTCTAACCGTGACTTGGGTGTGTGACGCAACTATGTCATGGCAGGTGTGTATTGCACAGGATCAACAGAAGCGCAGCGGTGAGTGTAAAATTGTTTGCATGAGCGTCTCTCGAGAAAGTTGCAAGCTATACCACAACCACCAGAGGCCAAGCATTCAGCTCATTCTAAACAGGCATGTTTTTAACTGGCACTGCACTAGTACAAATAATTATTGGGCGCAGCCCTTCTTCATTTTTGTAATAAAAACACTTTATTGAGTCAACATTATGGGAGAATTTCTGTTCACAAAGGCAGGTGCTCTCCTGAGATTCAGTGATGGAAGGAAGGGGTCAAATATTTTCACACTGAATCAAAAACCATCAGAAATTCTACCAGATGTCAAATCTAACAATGCAAAATGTTGCTTTTGTCAGTGACTTTTTCATACCTTACATACTTACAAAAAGTCTGGTGTTGGTCATCTAATGTGCTTACCTCACTGCTAACTAACTGAACCAACTACAGACGACAAAATAATAATGTTTCAAAATAAATATTGTGCAGAACTGGGATGCTCTTTCAAATACTGTATTTATTATAGACAGACAGACAGACAGACAGACAGACAGGATGATAATTAATCCAAGAAACGCACTCGTATAAGAGCAAGCTTGTGTAACAGCTATTTTAACACTACAACAAGAGTATAAAGTTACTTGATGGATGAAGTCCGGCTACTGCATGGGAATTTAACTGCATTTTAAATCCGCTATAGCTTTCAATGACAGCTCACAACCGTTTCTCAAAACATGTTTTTGTGTGTAGAGTAATACAGCCGAGCTCAAATTTCTCTCGTCCCTTCAAGCGCAAAATACGAAAGGCCTGGGCTGCCACCACCTGATTCAATCAAGTGTGTTACATTGTATACCCATGGGCAACAAGGCAACTTGTATTTTAATTAATAATGTAATACCCTGGTCTCAAAGCCTTGACCCCTGGCATTCTTGCTGGGTTTTTTTTGTAAATACTCTCAAGATCCCAGCAAAGGTGCTGGGAGCATTATTCTACACACTCATGCAACTGGATTTGATAAATAAAGCTTGAAACTAGCACTTTGAAGTATTATGTGTGAGAAGAGCATTAAGCATTATGTGATAGCTTAGTAACCAAGTACAATGTGGCGCATGCCATTAATTATGTAAAAAATAATTCAAAGAAAAATGATCAGTAATACTAGAGAAGGATAAGGAACGAGAAGATAAATTCGACAGTATTAGAAAAGTAATTTACTGGGTTGAGAAAATACCCAGTGTACGCATAGGACATGGTGTGAATGAAAGTTAACGTTAAGGGCTATGAAGACGGAGACATGGCCTTGGGTGCTATGTTGTGAGGAATAACATGCACAGTGAAGGGTAAACGCACGCTTCTTTGGAGATCCTGGACCGGAAAGAAGCCTGAGGGAGCTGAAGGGCTTGTGGGGTACGGGCTGTATTCAACCTTTCTCTGCAGCCACACACACACACACACAACACAACAACAGGGAATGATGGCACTTTTACAGTATGCCATGAGAAGTACTGACTCATTTGTTCACATAAACAAAAATGTTAATTAAACATATACAAGTAAATGATTGACTGGCTTGCAAGAAGTCACAGGAAAACATCAGAAATGACTGACGCACTGCAGCCATGTTTTTAGCCGTAGAGATGTGATTTATTAATGTTTGCAAAGAAAAGATCAATTCCCTGCCAATGATTTATACATGGAATTATATATAATTATATACATACATTTGTATACAGTATATTGTTTGTCATTTTATCAGCGGGTGTTTTAAAAGTATTCAGCATTTTTAAACCACAGCTGACAAAATATCAAACAAGCAATATTATTTAAGTGTTTTCTGAAATCACAAATTTAATTTCTAATGGAACAAACATTTTAATTAGCTAACATGAGCTCAGCCACGGGTAAATCTAAAGTGATTATTCCTGCCCTTAGAGAAAGGCTGTCTCCCTGCGCTCTGTCAAAAGGTCAATTATGGCCCCAAACCGGCATGCAGTGACAGTGACCTGGAAGCGCTACTGATGACCCCACATCCAGGGGCCCAAAAGAGTTGATCATCTAACATGCAGGCTGCCCGGAGCCATGGAAATCTGACATTTGTCCTTATTCAAATGAACACAAACAATATGCATCTCATGCCTCTCGCTAACCTGTGCCAAATCTAAGGCACAGGGACCAGCAGTCTTAATGCATTGTCCTCCAATCCAAGTCCATGCCCTTCCCTGTGAGTATAGCCACACGGCAATCACACACAGAGCCTGCAGTATGAGCGGACTGCAAAAAGGCTCCATCGTCACCAGCATCTGCACCAACACTGGTCATTATTGTTCTAGTCTGCAGGGGTCACAAAATGGACTGGGGTCAAACAGGGAAGGAAAATGTTATTCAAGTTATTTGTACTGCAGGAACAAAAAGAGACGGACTGATAATTTCTGTGTGAACATTTTTCATGTTGATGTTGGCTGTCATTGAATGATCTAATATCTAAATCCTTGAAAGAGGCTACACATGTTTTGTTTTTTTGTGTTAAATATAAAAATAAATGATTTTAAATAAATGATCCATGCTAATGTTGCTCTTTGTCTGCCGGATGCGTCAATAGAAAGCTGCAGGGTTGACGTATAGCTAATGTAACGAACTACACCGCGGTCACATGAGGGCGAGTATACTCAACAAAGCTGTGAAGACTAGTCAGCATGATGACGTTTTTTAAACATTCACGAGAGGGGTATCCACTGAAGAACTTAATATCAGAGAACAAAAAAAACATTAAAACTTGTGTAACCTCAGACCTTATTTCAGGCATCTAACCAAACGTCCACTGACTTCAAGACGAGGGAACCGGAAGCGCAAAAATACAAATTTCTGGGTTTTAGGACTCATTCCTATACAGCACTTTTAGGGGAACTAGTTTTCCACATTAACTTGAAAGGTGATAATATGTCAGTGATGATTTTTACAGCTTGTTTCTGCTGCCCCCAAGTGGCCTAAAAATCAGTTACTGTAGGTTTAAAAATAATGCATCTAAATCTCAGTTAAAGGATGTAGCTGGTGATATTCCTTATTTTTCATACTGTCAACAAATCCTATGAAAAGTAAACTACATATTGATCAAAATGAAGGAACATATCAGTGCAAACTGTGGCTCACTGATGTGATCTTACTAGTTTTTGGAGAATAGTGGTGGTCTATGGTACAGAGGATTAAGATGTATCTGGCTTTGACTGCACAAACATTTCCAAGTGCTCTGATCAATTCAATGTTGATGTTTGGTCTTTTCGACAATAAAAAAATATTACTACACCAATCCTTTATGTTTGGTCAAATATGACAAATATCCATAATGCACTGTGCCTTCATGCTAAAGCCAACATGAGCCAGTTTACTACACTGAAGTAAAACGCTTTACAAAAATACCTCTATAAGAAGGTTATTGCCGTAACACCGGTGTATACACAGTAAATTCCCCCTGAATAGCACTTGCCTGAAGCAACACCTACCATAGTAAATGCTTATCCATGTGGACTTCCCATCTCATGCTGTTTTGTCTGTGTGTGCAGAAGGTAGCAGCCTGGGCTGGAACTGTATGACACAGAGCCAGGGCTCTCATGTCTTCAGGGCGTTCCACAGAGCATGATCATGAAAAGCAGAAACATGAAGAAAACCGCAAAAGGTTGAGCCATGGAAACGTCTTTCTTCTGCACGTCAGTTAATTTCCTCTTTTTCCCTTTGGTTCCACATCACTTTTCTATTATGTTTTGAACACAGTGAAAACATAATACAAATCATGCTGCTGGAAAAAAAAAAAAATCTAATCATTACGCCCTCAAATGAAAAAATGGACACCAGTGAAAAATGTGAGGGAATTGTTATTTTTCACATTCTAATTCACATCACAAGGAACCGAAAAGAAACACATGCTGTATATCAGATTGGTTTGGTGCCTTTTGCCTCGAGCCATGCAGCACACACCGATATTAGTTTTAAATACAGATTGCTGGCAATAACAAAACAGAGGAGTCCATGCCTGCCACATAGGCCCCGGTCTGGAGTGCCTCACATTGCCGGCTGGCCAAGACAGCTTCAATCAAAAAGCTCAAATAAATGTAGTTCTTTGGGCTCTGTCAACTGTAAACTGTTATTGATCCCAACAAATGAAATTTGTTCACGTTGATCGATCAAACACATTATCTGTGTTTTCCAGTCTATTACCAGCAAGTGGAAACTCAAGAGGCATCAATAAATAGAGCTGGGTCACCCCGGGTAGATTCCGTTCAAGCTAGAGGGGCTGTAAAAACAGGCGACCACACATAAGCACTCGTACTTAAAGGTAATGGACCTGCATCCTGACTAAACGCTAAGTGCCTGGGGTGTCTAGATGTGGAAAGCACTTCTGTCGCACCTTCAAGGTCTAGAGACACTTGTGTACGTACTGTATACTTGCCCTCCTCTCTTCTGCCCTTGCTAATTTCTTCCCCTCCACCCTCATGCACCAACTTATGAAAGCCTTCCAGCTGGCACACAACGCCTGTACTTGGCAGGTCGGGGGGGGGGGGGGGGACATGAGAATTAAACCTATATCTCCCCAGCTACCAGTTCTCAAATATCAGTGGAGTCCAGCACTTCACCAGGGACTGATGGGAGGAAAGCATGTCAATGAACAAAAAGCTCCTTCTGGCACGACTCCTCTCAGCTGCTCTGCTCACTGCTATCACAGGAGTTATGTTGTCATAAGGAAGTAGGTAGAAATGATCCCATATGAGGAAGGGATCCATCTAGCAGTTCAATGTCAAAGTGATGCGACTATGCTTCGCTTAATGTGTGTTTCAAGCACAAAATGTACCTGTTTTCCACTGAAGTATAAGTTGTCACTAGATAGATCTACACTGTTGCCAGTTGTATTTGGCGCACGTTCCTAAAAGTGATGCAGTCGAAAGCAACGGTCCTGCAATAAATCCTACCTTCACGAAGGTTATGAAGTTCAGTCTTTGTTTACTGTTTGAGCGGCGTTGGTTCAACTTTATGATCATTTTGGAGGTTGTACCGTGGGTATGGTGGAATTGTATTGCAATTTACTCTGATGTATTTTTATTATTTAATCAAACCCTATTATTATAAATGTAGTAGACACAAAAAAAGATTTTTTTTGGAAACAGTGTAAGTTGCAGTCTTACTTGGGATCTGAAGGTGTGTTTCTTTGCAAAATATCTGAGGAAAATGGTTTCTTTAACCCTCAAATTGAAAAGAAAAGAGTGTGGAGTACTGCACGCTATAAAGAAGTGTATCTGATCAGGAGAGTGATATCAGACAGTTAACTTCAATTGTAAAACAGCTTATTTTATGTAGAAAACACGTATAGAAACTTTCAAAGTTGTCCTTCACACTAACAGGAGTGACAGCTCGTCCACAAACTAAAGGCAGCCTTACTATAATAGGAATATCCGCCCCTCTACAGTGATAGAGCAGCTCTGATAGCTCCTTTATTATGGAAAATTATTTTAAACAGCATAAAACGGCAGAGGCTCGTTTTTTCCCATGTTTCTGCCACTATCACTCCAGCTATTGATAAGATGTCTAAATTTATTGCAGAATAATTCTGCAGGAAAAGAGATAAAAGGTTGCTGAATAAAATATGAGGCGAAGGCTGTAAATTGTAGCAATGCATATCATTTCATTCAAATGTAGGACGCAATTACCATCTGCTACACTCATCAGTCCCCTCCTTTATGACTTAATTATATGTTTAATGCTATCAGATCAAGGAAAGGGCAAAACAGATGAATGAGGGAGAAAAAGAAAAGATTCCGCAACAAGACAAAAGGCAGATGAAAAGTAACATAAAAGGATGGAATTGATTTCATTCACCAGGAAATAGAAAAAGTTAATTTAGATACAATGTTCCCTCATCTCCTGCGCCTTTGTACGATAATAAGCCCAGTGTGTTGCCATTAGGTCTCATACCAGGCAAACAAAAGAAGTCAAGTTCTTTAAAACTGAAAGTCTTCCTGCATTCACGTGGAGAAGACGGCAAATTGGTGAATCACTCAAAGGGTTATACGATCAATGCAATCGTTTCAGTCCATGACATCAATGTGTTATCTTCATAAAACTTAAGGTTCAGCAGAGGTGAGTCATAGACGACTACAACAGCTAAATGTATTCTGTCGTGGTCCGTTTTAAATGACTCCATAGCCAGGGCACAATGAAAATTCACAATACGGAAACTTTTTGTTTGGATGCAAATCGTGTACGGCAGTGTTCACAAAGAAAACCGGGGTTGTCCAAATGGCTGTGGGGTAAAAAGCTAGCCAGTGGGCATCCCAGGTGCCAGCGGGCACTGTCCTAACTGTGTACCTTTGGCCAGAACTCATTATAGGGTGACATTTAGGACTGCTGCTGTCCATGCCAAGTCAGCCCTCTGGATTGAGACAAATTATGTAGTTATTTTTTATGTCAGACATTAAGTCATGTCCAGTGGGAGCCAAATCAGTACCACCTTCATGTCACCTGGGGAAAGAAAATTGATAAAGGCTCCTTAAACTCCTTAAACAGGGGCGTTATTCAACTTTTTGGTGAAATATTTGGTCCTACGAAACAAGATTGAATTTAATTTTGACCTGTAGAGCAGATGCTTCAACAGTTTTGTGAAATATTAGATCATCAGCGAAATAGTTTTTTTCTAATTTACCTATTCTCACGGTAAACACTAAATCACAGTCCTGTGCAGTTTGACTTATCGTTGCTCTCCTTCTGTGATCCCAGAAAAACAAAGATAGTCATGTGATGAAGGGACTTCTCTACCTGTCTGCTGCAGGAGATGCAATGGTTTCCTTTGCTCTGTGGCGACTACTTCTTCCAAGCCTGAAGAAAAACACAAAAGGAACAGAATTAGTGAATAGAATTTGCTTAAAACCCATTACTAAAGCCACACACAGGTTTATTATACAAAAAGAAACCTGACTTAAATGTGTATGCTTCCATATAAAACAATGCATATACTCCTATGTCACATTGACGACTCTTTTTATGATGAACATAGATTTACACACATTTTCGATAGCCATTAAAAACAAATAATATTTCTGTGGTGCACGTCAATACTACACAAGCTTATTTATTCAATATGTGGATATATTGCATTTGGAATAAAGCAACATGAGTCCTCGTTGCAGATTCCTCCATGAAGCCAAATGAACGTCATCCCACCAGATAGTGCATAACATGAACAGAACTAAAGCTCCATCTGGTGGACTAAAACAAGTACAACAAGGCTTTTCCATTTCCAGGTTTGGAAACAGATATGCTTGCATTAAGCCCTTGAAATGATGAAATATGTGTAAGATGATACAGACATAAACAAGGCGCTAATAAAGTGTGTAAGTCAACGTGAGTATAATTACACGGTGTCTGTTTGAGAAAAGAGTTTTTAAAAAATGCAGGAAAGCGATCAATACATATTTTATGGTTCTCTCATGTAGAGGGGAGAAACATTTTTGATTTGAGGATTCCATTAATTGCTCAAACAGAGGACATAAGAAGCTAAACAGAACAATTAAACACGGATGAAGCAGTCATTAAGTGAGCAGTCTGCACCAGCTTGCAGGTATCTCACAAAGCATGAAATGAATCAAAGTTCTTCATCTACTTTGTATTAGCGGGCAAATTATAGATAATTGCTCATTTGATGTATTCCAAGTAAAGCATTCATACAATGCATGTGCTGTGGATATTTTCCATACAAAACTTCAAGATGCAACAAACAGAAAAAAAATAGGGTGTAATTGATTATAAGTTAATTGTGCAAAGGTCTCCCTGATGGAAACCATCTGTCAAAACAAGCTGTACATTCACTAATTCTAATCATAATTAATTAAATGGATAACAAATTACATACATCATAGTTAGTACAGGGGGGAAACTACCGCAGGAACTGTTATGAAACAAATTATCTTTAACAATGGAAGAAAATTACATCACATAACTAAATATTATTCTCGTTTCCGCGAGCCATATTTCTTAATGAATTCTCTAATTAATTTAATTCACACAATGTGCATAATTTGGAGCTGAAAATGTCAGTGGGTCAGACTTAACCATATTGTTGCTGGCTGTCTAATTTCAACGAGTGCCATATTAGCACAACATGACCTCTATGTAAATGACACAGACCAACTGTTGTAATTTTAATTCCAGGGTCTAATTAACATGTTCTAAAGATATCATACAAGTACATTTAGCTCATTTTACACATGCCAGTGTCAATGTCAGTTTTCCATTTGCCCTAATTTTCTGTAATCCGTTTGACGGGAAACGGCATAATGCTTTATGCTACAGATGTCAATTATGACCAAAAAACAAAACAAAAAAGGCTTTTATTTTTTTCATGCTTCTTATATTAAGTGCTGAACTTTCTTGTCAGGGTGACTCGCCACTCTCAAAACTCAAGACTGCTGGAGCTGTGAGTATTTATACGGACTCATTCAGAAAGCACTTACATGTAAATTATCAGAGTATTTTAACATGTGGGCATTTGAGCTACCTCTTTACTTACACTCGTCCCAATTACTCACTCTATCATACTGAGGTCAACAGGCACAGTCAAAGTTAGTAAGCTCAGAGGATGTCACAGAGATTGAAATAATAATAGCCCATAGATCACTGCGGTATAGTTAATGATCTTGAGCAGTGAAGAGCTGTTGTGTGATTATTCTCAAGAGGTTTTCAGTTTGTACTTTTCTTAGAAAAAAAATACATTTTCTTTCCGAGAACCTCTGAAGGATCCTTTTGTTCAGAGCGCAGGCACAAAATTCAGATGGGTCAAAAATGTTACACACATTCAACTAGAAATCGTCAAATTTAAAGACCTCGACTTGTCATTTTCACTATAAATTAATCTACTGAATATCAGTTAATTACTTGGTCTGCAAAATGTAAGAAAATAATGAAAAAGTGAAGGTGATGTCTTTCAATTGCTTGTTTTGTCCGACCGAAAAATCAAAATCAATGGATGTGCAAACCGAGAAAAAGCAGCAAATCCTCAAATTTGAGAAGCTCAATCGAAAATGCTTTAAACAAGTAATCAATTATGAAAATGATTTCAGACTAATCAATGAATGGAATAATCATTTCAGCTCTACAGTGTACACCATTGGTGAGAGAAGCACATACACCTGTGTGTGTGTTTGCACACGAACGAAATCCTGTGTAATTATACGCTTGTGATCGACTTCCACCGACTGTATGCTCGGTCATCTCTGTTTCAAAACGCTGTGCCCATCTAGTTTTAGAGGAAATACAAATCAAATTTACCAAATGATGCCATCATGAGTGCGAATGCAGAAATAGGATGAATAAATGAATAAATTGCCCAGTGGATGGAACATATAAGCGAACACGTGCACTGCAGGGCTCGGGGGCTGTCCTGAGGCCAATCATTTAGCTAACACACTAATGAAAGCGTGTGTAGTGTGGCTAAGGGCAGCCACCATGGGAGGTACCACTCCCCTCCCTCCTCATGTTGGGGAGCGCTAATAGGCTGGATGGAGCCAGTGGTACTCCCAGGAGAGGCCTGCTGATGAAGAGGAAAACCTGTCTTCGCCTTCACTAATCACTGCCTAATGGCTGCAGTAACACAGGTTTTACAAATGTGATTGTGCATGTGTGCCTGTCCACATCTGCGTGTTGTGTGTGAGAAATGCTGGCATTTTAAGATATTGGTAGAATGTTCTTTGCCTATCGTGTTCCTGTGCTTGGTCATGTGCATATTTTGCTACCAAAGATGTTTTGGTAAAACTGCAATTTACATAACAAGTGTAGGGTTATTGTGCTTTTCCAGGTATTGTTGGATTTCCCTTCACCAAAGCAGAAAATATGACGATTTGGGGTTTTGTTTTGTTTGTTTGTTTAGTTTCATATCGTTAAAGGTCGAAATCACTGCCAAACTGACTGAAATGTCTCTAAATACAGGAACAAAGTTTGAGAGGCATTCAAATTGAGCTACAACGATAAGCTGATTAATCGATTGTCGTTTTTTTTTAACTTCCAGCTTCTCGAATGTGAGGATTAGCTATTTTTCTCCGTTTTAGTTATACTGAATATGTTGGAGTTTCGGGCTGTTGCTCAGACAAACAGTTTATGAACTAAACAATTAGGCAAATGTATTAGCCAAGACAATGAACAGCAGATTAAACAACAATGAAAATAATCTTTAGTTGCAGTCCTAAATAAATATCTTCCCCTCTGTTTACACTAGGGCTAATATTTCACAATAAAGCAGGCCTAATTCTCATTATGACCAATTAAGAAAACCCAAAATTCAGATTTTTCATCAGATCTCCACATTAAATGTATCAAGTTGTTGGTCAAACAGATAAGATCATATAAAAAGAAATACATCACAGTGAGCTGACAAGTCAGGATGTCAAATATCATTGTTGACATTCCCTAATCTAAAATGGTTAATGACTTTAGCCTAAAGTTTAGCATAGATTAAAGGATGAAAATAGCAGCTGCATTTAAAATGAAGCTATTTATACCATCATTGTTGCAATGCTGGGGCTGTTAGCCAACACGTGTTTGCATGGGGTTCAAATATAAACTCGCCTATATTGAATAACGTTAGCTATGACGTTCACGCAGACAGCACACAAAGCCTCCTGATTATTCACAGAGGTTTATCGTTATACTACATTTAAAGGTGTGTCGCTTTCATTGTTGACCGTGCAGGTCTAACTTGTTTAAGACACTGAAATCGTGGTACACGTCACATGACCATATCAGCTTTTCACAAACTGGGCATTCTGCTTTGTGTGTAGCTCGCTGATTGACGCCGAAACTATTGGCTCGTGGCTGTACTTTTTGACGTCAACGTCAAACTATAGAACTTTAAGAAATCACTTCCGGTTGAGACCTAGAGAATAAAGTTCTAATAATAAAGAATGTGTTGCAATAATTGAGCTTTCCACTTTACTCTAGGTCTAGGACACAGCAGTTGACAAAATCAATATCAACTCTAGGTTACCTCAGTTTCTTCTTCTAGAGCTTTCCACCACATCACATGGTCCTCATCAGCAGATTACTTTATGGAACTATGGGTGTTCAAACGTTCCATGATTTTGAGCACCAGCTGGGACTTCTCATCCATGTTGACTTAAAAGGTGCAACGTGTTAAGTCTAGCCACATGCTCCAACTATACTGCTAGGTCCATGATGGACGCCCAGTCAGCGGACCCCTGGATCAGACCCAGATGCTGGGGTTTTCACTGATGGCTGAATTTGAGCTAACTGCTAACTGAAGGTCTCCCGGAGTTGCACCCCCTCTCCTGGGTGGAGCTGGGAGGATTAACCGAAAAACATGAGTAATTTTCTCATTTCTGCCACTTTGAATTTAATGCAATAAACAAACCCTCAGAACGCACACATGCCCTGTACCTGCAACTTCATTGAGAATCCCGGAGCAGCTCTAATTCTTTGTCCCCTCATGTTGGACTGCGGGCAGACTGGAAGCTATAGTGACTCAATATTGCCTCTCACAGGACAGACTGGGCTGGCAGTTTAGCATACGTCTTTGACACAACATCAACACTGCAACTTCTTCATATTTTGTTGATGATGTTAGTACATTTTCTAATGTTTTGAACTAAAATGATGGCCATATCCTACACATTGACCCTTCAGCCTGTCTGTCAGTAGGCCTTGGAAACATCAGTCTTAACTCAAGGTCCACATGTTTGTCGACTCAAGGTCCTCATGTCATCAGCCGAATGATTTCTGATGATAAAACAACATGGATGATGCCTGGGTCCAGAATCCTCCAACTCCATTGAGTTGACTTGACAATTCTCTACTGATATCAGGCAAATGTGCATGTGAAGTCCTGGAGAATTATGGAAAGTTTGCATGGCAGACTCTATCTCTTCATGAGGACAGCATGTGACTTGGTCAAACACTGCAGAACAAATAAATCTATAGTGACCCTGAGAGAAAACACTAAACAAGACAACACATGGGCAGAAAAATGAGAAAATACAACTGCTAGTAGTAAAACAAGGCTGGTCCATTTGTATTGCCATGTTTTAGACTCATTATTGAAGTCCGTTTACCCTCAAGTAGTTTTGGAAAATGAGCAAAAACATATTTTTGTTTCCTTTTTTTGGTGGGACAACAAGCATAGTCGCGTTTCTCACTTTTTCCCACAAACTGTTTCCGTCTGCACGTTGAACGCTTTATTTTGAAGGCCATAAACACCCCACTTCCTGTGCCGTTGTAGCTAGCTCTGGCTAGCTTGCTGTTAGCTCCGTGCAGTTGGCCGACACTTCCCTGCCAGTTTGTCCAATCAGAGTTTACTGACAGAGTGGAAGTTGGTCGCTACGTCCTCACACAAAAAAACAAAAAACTGTGTCAGTCAAAGTTGTGGCGTGGAGCGATTCAGCGACGACACCGACCACTTTAGCGAAGTTTATGTTAGTGACGAAGACTTTTGGCGAAGTTTTGCTAAACAAATGCGTTAATGTTCCGCGGCGGTTGGAGGTGCCTCGAGCGGTACGGTATGCTAAAATAACATTACGTCGTACCTTTGTGTTGGGTTATGGGTGTCAGACGCTGCTGTATTCCTGACTGGCAACACCGACTACAGCTGCCGCTCCGTGGAGTATTTCTAGCATGCCACGCTGGCAGATAACTTCTCCAAAGAAAAGAGAACTTTGCCTACAACTTAGAGGTGAGCCACGCAGTATGATACTTTGACATTTTGTATTTCACGTGGAAGTCTTCTTTTCTTTTTTCTTTTCTTTTTTTTACACCGCGAATGATGAAGATTATGAGATACATGAGGGGAAGTGGGAGGGTCCTCGCGTTTGTGTTTATCGCCTCTGTCGTTTGGCTGCTGCTGGACATGGTGGCACTTCGCATGTCAATGAACGACGACGGCAGTCAGCTGCTGAAGGAGCGAGTGATCAGAGAGAGGGAGGTCTCCAAACAGCAGTCCCGGGCCACACAGGTGGGGAGACGGGGGTTCAAATACCCAGTTCAGAGGGAGGACTTTGCTGTTACACTTGCTGTGAAGGGACCACTCGGTCCAAGCAACAAACTAGCTCATGTGTACAGACAGGAAGGCCAGAAACAGGGTAAAAACTCCTTTCATCACCAAGGAGATCATCTTCCCAAGACTGACAACCCCAAAGATGTTGCTTTGGAACATAAAGGAGGAGCCCCCGTAGGCAAGGTCACACCAAAGCAGGATCCTGCAAAGAAGAAAGCGGTAAACTTGGATCCGAAAGGGATGAAATTAGAGAAAGGTAGAGTAAAAGATGGCTCTATTAAAGTGGCGGTACCTGAGGTACTGCCTGGTGTTCAGGAAAACAAACATGCTCCACTACAAAACTCTGACAAATTGGAAAAAGGCAAGAATGAAGCTAAAGTCAAGACTGGAGCAGAAGTGGGTCTGCTTGACGCCAGTAAGGCACACCCTGTTAAAACAACGAAATCTCCAAAGATGGGTGTAAAAGGAAAGGATGTAGTCAGTAAAATAGAGGAGAAACACGACCCGAAGGCAGCGAAGGAAACCCCGAAACCTACAATCAAGCTCCGAGCAGGAGACTCCAAAGATAAGTCTCCCGCTGCTGTCAGAAAACCAGGTGTCCACAAAGTGCTCTCTCTGGATCTGACCGACGTTCCCAGAGATGCCAACGCGGTGGGCCAGTTTGGTCAGGCAGCACTCGTCGCCAGCAACGAAGATGCCGAGGTGAGGAAGAGATGGGACGAAGGCTACTTCAACGTCTTCCTGAGCGACAAGATCCCCGTGGACCGGGCCGTCCCAGACACCAGGCCTGACATGTGAGTCTTCATCTGCACCATTTGACCTCTCAAAGGTGTTTCGACCGCCAAGCTGAATTGTTGTTGTTGTTGTTGTTGTGTTGTTTTTTTTCCCAGGTGTGCACAGAATCTGGTCCACGATGACTTGCCGTCCACCAGTGTGATTTTCTGTTTCGTGGATGAAGTGTGGTCAACGCTCCTCCGCTCTGTGCACAGTGTGCTCAACAGATCTCCTCCACACCTCCTCAAAGAGATCATCCTGGTGGATGATTTCAGCACCAAAGGTAACGGAGACCTGAACGCTTCACGTTTCTTTCAATAAGTCTTCAACTGCAGCAGCTAAAGCACCAGCTAACTGCTAGTGACAACACTAGGCTTTCATTATTAGAGGTAGGACTGTAGGTCTTAATTCTCTTAATTGCTTTATTATACGTTTAGTTTTTGATATGGATTTACTTTGGGTCAAGTCTCTTTTAACCCTAGAGCCTAGTCAAAACTGCACTTTTTTTTTTTTTTTTAACCATCTACTATCCCATTATGTCGTTATTCAAGATACTAGAGTTGTGACTATTTACGGAGCGAGACATTTTACAGTTGATGATAAACTATGAGTGCTCTCTGGAGGACAAACTAATGAAGTTCCTAAAGCTGATATCATCAGTTTATGACTTATGCGAGTGTTGTAAATTCATGTTCTAATATTTTCTCTCGTGGCAGACTATCTGAAACAGCAGCTCGATACCTATATGTCCCGGTTTCCCAAAGTGAAAATCGTTCGTCTGAAGGAGCGGCAGGGCCTGATCCGGGCCAGGCTGGCTGGAGCTGCTGTAGCCAAAGGTAACAACTCCAAAAAATCTTTAATGTATGGTTTTCATATTTACTATTATTCCATATTCACATATGGAATAACAGTCTTCTAACAAATACAGTACTGGAACATGAGAGCATTACCATTTTAAAAAGTCCCGCTGAGTTGCACATTATTGTTCAGTAGATTCCCACTTATGTATATTGTGTGCTTACTTAAGCAAACAGCTGCCTCTGGAGGTCTGCACTGTTAGAATGCACAAGGGGGTTATTTGTTTAACGACGGCTTGTTTCCGTAGGCGAGGTTCTCACCTTCCTCGACTCCCACATCGAATGTAACGTGGGCTGGCTGGAGCCGCTGCTGGAGAGAGTCTATCTGGACCGCAAGAAGGTGCCCTGCCCGGTGATTGAAGTCGTCAGCGATAAGGACATGAGGTGACTCGACGCAGCCGTACGCGTCATGTGATCGTGTTATCTGAAGTGATGTGGAAGGAAATGTCATTTGTTGCTGTGGCTCTTTCCTCTTTTATAGTTACATGCTGGTTGACAACTTCCAAAGAGGTGTTTTCAAATGGCCTTTGGTTTTTGGCTGGGGTGCGTTACCAGAGGAGTACATTAAGAAGAACAACATGACCGTCTCCGATCCCATCAGGTACCCAAACCGTTTTCATATTCATATTGTATTGTTAGTTCTGCTGCATCTTTATTTATCCTTATCTTACAGATGTCCCGTTATGGCTGGAGGCCTTTTCTCCATCGACAAAAAATACTTCTATGAGCTCGGTGCTTACGATCCAGGCCTGGACGTGTGGGGCGGGGAGAACATGGAGATTTCGTTTAAGGTATATCACTCATCTAATATCGGCCACACTGGTGTTTGTGAAGTCCTTCAGAAGTTCTCTCACATCACTCATCCTCCGCGTTGCCATTCGGACAGATCTGGATGTGCGGAGGGGAGATCGAGATCATTCCCTGCTCCCGGGTGGGACACATCTTCCGAGGAGAGAATCCTTACAAGTTCCCCAAAGACAGGCAGAAGACGGTGGAGCGTAACCTGGCGAGGGTGGCGGAGGTCTGGCTGGATGAGTACAAGGACCTCTTCTATGGCCACGGCTACCAACACCTGCTGAATAAGAAGACGGTTAACATCGGCAACCTCACCGAGCAGATTGAGCTGAGGAAGAGGCTCAAGTGCAAGAGCTTCAAGTGGTACCTGGATAACGTGTATTCAGATATGAAGGCTCCCTTAGTCAAAGCTGAGGGCCTGGTATGTAGTTAAAAATAACGTTGTTTACGTTTCCCTAAAAGATCTCTTGCTTTCCCGCCATCAATCTATTGTTTTCTCTGCTGACAGCCCAAACAGAGACCCATTGTCATGCGTCACTCTTAATGTGTAAACACGTGTTTGCAGTGCTGTTGTTTCACTTCCTTAAAGTTGTTTTTCTCATCTCATTTTTCCTCGTAGGTCTTTAATCGTGGCTTAAGAAAATGCCTCACTCTGCAGAACGGCTCTCTGTCGTTTGACAAGTGTGACCTCAGCAGGCAGGTAGGTGTCTTCACTGCAACAGAAACAATAGCAAAATGTTTATCGTTTCAGATGAAAACATTTAGAAATTGTGCAATTTTGGTCTCGTGACTGTGGCATGACTTATGGCGGGCGCAAGAGAAAAGTATCCAGGAACAAATGTAGATCAGGTCCGGACCCAAGCCACGATAAACAAGGGTGGAGTCCAAGAGGAGACCAGGCCTTTCTAAATGTGGTCTTTTTAGATTCTAGAGTATTTTAATGGAGCATAATTACATCCTGTCACTCTTCTCCCTCTCTCCCTCTCTCCCCGTCTCCCCATCTCCGGTATTCAGAGTCAGCACTTTAATTACACCTGGATGAGACACGTTCGCCAGCAAGATCTATGTGTCGCTCCCCACGGCAAGGGCAGCGGCTTTGCTTTACAATTATGTGACAACGCCAAGCCTGCACATCGCTGGTTCCACAAATCATCCAACTCCGCTCTGGTAGGTTGACTTTGGGCGTGCCGTTTGTTTTGTCTGCTGTCTTTGTTCCTCTCTCCTTTCTATACACTTGTCTTTCTCTCTGTACTTCAAACAACAGGACTGTTGCTTTCAGTTGGAAACTAGTGTCGTAGAGTCAAAGAGCGTTTAGAGGCTAAAGCGTTTGTCAGTTAATCATGTTTCCATGTTTTGACTTTGTGAAGGCGGAGCACCTCATCGCAGAGTTTGTGTCCAACCACATGTGCCTGGAGGCGGGGCCTCAGGGTGACGCTCTTCACCTGAATCCATGTGAAACCAGAAACGCCTTCCAAAAGTGGCAGTTCACACACTACCACACTCTGTGACGAGACTAAAATGTGTCAAACGTGCACTATAGAGACCTTCAGGGGCCTCACATTACAGCGCGGTCTGTGGTCCAGACTCGACACACGACTGTCCAGAGGAGGAGGGACGCGCTTTAGTGGCAGTAACGTGTGTGTGTGTGTGTGTGTGTGTGTGTGTGTGTGTGTGTGTGTGTGGTGTAAAAGCAGAGGATGTGGGGATGTGCAATGTTACTAATTTCCTTTTGATTATATCGCCATGGACTGACGTTGAGGTTTTAAACACTTGTACCGGAGGAAAGAGAGCTTCTTGTCTCTGTTTAGGAAGATGTGGACCGGAGTTTGCTCAAGGGATTCGGGTGACTGTCTACAGAAGAACACTCCATTTCATCACACTGCCAAAGATTACACAGTGACTCTTAGATGTGAGAGGAAAAAAGTGATTTTTCTTTCTTTGTTTGCTCTGCGGGGACTGATTGAGTTTATTTGGCTGCCATGTAGAATGTATTAGCATTAAAACACATCTTTTCTAGATGTCATTTACTTTTATGTTTGATGAGGCACGTGGTTGAAACAGCTGCTTCTATGGTTTTAAGCATTATTTAGGTGTAGTTTTTTTTTTTTTTTTTTTAAACTGTCCCTTTTGTATATATTTCTTCTTGTCACTAGAGGGAAGTGTTGTTCAAAACATGCAATAAACCTGTGCTGTGATGTCATGATGTTGTGACCCGTTATCAAACCCCTTCACCACGCACTGATAGAAATGGATTTGATTAAGAAACTAAAAATATAACGATGGAGATAAAGATTTAATAGCATGTATCACTTTATTATGTTTTTATCCACCAGCCTTTAGGACATGTAAGTATGTATGTTTAGGTAATCACTTGAACATTCTTACCCTCATTACTAGAGGTTAAGATACCGCAGCGCTAATACCAAACAATGTTTTAGTTATTAGTAGGATTATAAATCCCTGAGCGTCTTATTTATGTAATCTGCTCAAATACCTGTCTTACATAACGAGATGTTTTCATCCTAAAACCATCAACTCAAAACACAAAGTACATCTTAGATATGACATGGTTGTTGGGCCTTGCTCCCCCATCAGATACTACACAACAGATATAAATAGCACTCATTTGGAAATCGTGTGTCACCTGGAGAGTTACATCAGAGATTTTAGAACAAATAAGTATGTAAACTGTGTGCCACATGGCATAGATGTCAGCTTTGTTATGGATCCCGTTCAGCAGTTTTCATTTTCCTTAAAAGAGCTCAAAATCCATCATCTTATAAATTCACGACCATGTACTCAAACTCCTCTATCTTCTGGCGGGTGTTGCCTCTGCGGATCTTGCGGTAGGACAGGGTGTCGTATTTGGAGGGAGAGAGGTGGTTGAAGGATTTCTTCGGCAGAGGCAGAGTGGAACAGCCTGAACTGGAGTTCTTATGAAACCCCACAGGGACATCGAAGTCCTGGTCCTGCTCTGGCTCCACCTGAAGCTGCCTGTCACCTGACATCTGGAGTTGAGCACTAGAATTCTGCTCTGGGACGTCCGCCTCCCCGCTCAGCCTCGTATAACGCTCCCCGTCGGTTTCATACAAGGGTTCAAGTTTTGGGGTCACTTCTTCTTTTTCAACTGGCAGATTCACTGAAACGAAGAGGAAAAGAAGAATCTGTTTTGCATTCTGTAAACTAAAACATCCCTTTCAAACAGTCTGTGTTACTACACAATAATGTTAAATTCCTCTTACCTTTTTCTGCTGATATGTTTTGCTGTGTTTGCATGTCTGTAATTGTGCAGTTTAGAGATTCTCCACAGGTGCTCGCTGACTTCTCTGGAGCTGGATTAGACTCTGCTCCTGGTTCTGCAGGATCTGACTGATCCATAGGTACAGTTTTTGGTTTCTGGAGCTCTTGTTGCTTCTCTTCTTGCTCAGTCAGAATGACCCGCTGAGTCACTTCCGTCTCCAACTCTGCGATTTCTTCGTCCATAATGGATTCGTCCTCCGTATCATCCTCATCCTCAGCTGCCATACAGTTGACAAGGAGCTTGCAGCCGTCGGCACCAAAACCACAAGATGTGTTTGCTTTTGTTTCCTGATGAGCTCGGTCCTCCTCACTGTAGAACACGGAGTCATCTCCCTCCTCCATCGACCACACGTCTCTTTCTTCAGGATCCTCCAGAGTCTGGAGGGCCTCAAGAGTGATCCCTCCAATGATCTCCAGTACCGGGGATGGGAGTGCGTCTTTTTCTACTGTGAGCCTCGGGGCCTTTGGAGGCATTGTGCTTGTCTCCATCTCCATCTGACTGTTTATCTTTCCTCTATTGAAAATAGTCAGCGCTTCAATGCTCTTAGCTGTTTTTTGGCTCTCTATTTCTCAAATAAAAATGTGAGCACTCCACCATTCCAAGCATGTTACCAGAAGTACTTCTTATCCTGCTTTGTCAAAGAGTGACGAAGGAATCCATCCTACATTTCAGTTAGCAGCGCAAGGTCAAGCTCTCTAGTGTGCTCTCTAGTGCTATAGTACCATGTAAGTCTGTGTGCATGCTGAACCACCAAAGAACAGGGGTTTTGTTGTTGCCCCAACAAAGACTCTTTGTGGCTCTGGCATCTGCATATTGAAGTGATTGTACTCATGCTTTGCTAATCTCTGTTGGGTGACCACCTTCATTCTGTAACTTTTTGAGTTGGGATTAACATTCTCCTAAAGGTTTTCTTTACAGTGTTTCCCCGTTTGAAGCTAAGCCCCGTTTTAAGTGAATGTGAATACCATTGTATCTTAAGGCACCTGAAATGCTGATATAACGGTATGTTCAAACACATACCATCAGCACTGTTCGAGGTACAAAAAGGTAAAAGATTAGACAAAGCTCAAAGTACAGATTTGTGGATTTTCATCTCCCTTTAATCATGTTACAACCCTCAGATTTATCTTGTAACCATTCGGAGGGGTTCCACCACTACGTTGGAAACCTACCTAACTGTGTATAAGTAGCTAAAGATAGATCCAACAAGCTAGAGTAAAAAGCTGCTTATGCACAATGTTATTATGATAATCCGTCATGGGAGATATTTTACTGCAGAACTACTTTTAGTCTTTGTACGTAAGGATGTGAATACTTCCTCCATACTGTCTGCATGCAAGAGGCATTTCCATTCAACCATTTCATGTTCTGCTTCATAACACAAAGCAAGTGAAAAAGAAGTGATTTTCTAAATGATTTTTCTCCTGGTTTTGCAGCTTTCAAAATAAACAGTGTCATCTTGCTTGTGAATGGTAATCATCAAGTGCAGGAAAGCTCTGTTTAATTGATCATAATGTGATAATATGATAATGCCCGTTTGTGTGTCTCTCTCTCTCTCTCTCTCTCTTTAGCAGCTGCAGCAGGAAACCAAAGAAGTGAGACTTCTTACAGGAAATGTGTGAGGTTTCTATTCTCAAGTGTTTAGCTTCATTTTTTAACAAACAATAGTGCATTCCCAAGAATAATAATAGGTTGTGTGTATGAGTAAAAGATGTGTAATACCAGCATCACCATCAATGTATCCCACTCTGCTATATGCACAAGTTACATCTTTCCTTTTGAACGTGGAACTTTAGAATGAGTGTGCATTGTTATATCTGGGATATGAAGGGAAAACACTGGTGGGTTTGTAAGACTTCAAGTTTATTTTTTTGCAGACATATTTTCTTGATTTGATATGAAAATATAAAGCATGACATTCTGTAAAAAGTTGTGTTTTCTTGCCACTGAAAGTGAAACTTGCACATTTAGTTACATTCAGAATTTACAAGAAACGGTTTCAGTGTTTCTGACCGAACACTGACAGTTGTACGCAGCCTAACATAACGTTGGAAATTAAAACTGTTAAGTAGCACCACTTGTGCCCACATCCTGTTTTGAGCCGAGCGAATATCTATACTGAGAGCTTTGGTTTTGGTTTTCAGTACCTGAACGTGACAGAAGAAGAAGACTTTAAATGTCTATCTGACCTGCAAAATAATTGTTGTCTTGTGTTTTAGATCACAAGCTCATTTGGAAATCCAAGGTGCTACATGAATACAGCTACTAGTTCAGACAATTCAAATGAATGCAGTTTTATATTCAAGCTAGTAGGACACATAATCTCATCTATATACATTGTAATACTGTATGTACATATTTATTTAAACAACATAATATTTCCATAATGCTTTTGTGCTACCACAAGTCTAAGCCAAGCACTTTTAAGGCTCAGAACCCTCTTGAGTAAACTTTGACATTGACAAATGCCAAGCCCCAAAATGTCTGTCATCTCTGTGTTCCCATGAAGGCAAAAGCAGATTTCTTATAAAGGTTTAACTCAACCTTAAGAGTGGGGAAACACTTCATCACAGTGTATATTTCTTTCTGCAACCAGAGCATGAGAAACCATGTTTGATATCAACATATAGACACATCGGAGCATGTGAACAACAAGTCACTGAGTGTTTGTTCCCATCTCCTCCTCTTCAACTGATCGCTGGAGTCCAGGAATTAACTTCAGGATGTGTTTGCGAACATTGGCTCTCCTGCTTTTACGGGGCAGGGTACCAAACAAGGAGGACATCCTTGTGTCCTCCCAGGAAGGAGAGAGAGAGCTGCTGCTTCCGGCCAAACTGGAGCTGCTGCAGCGGCTGATGGATTGGTGATGTCGGCTTGAGCTCGAGGAAAACCTGCAGGAGCTGTCATGTGAGGAGAAATCTCTGGAGAAGAAGCAGCTGTCGTCTGTGGTGCTGGCTGCGCTGCATGGGCTGGGAGAGCACAGATCCCCAAACACGCTGGCCAGGTCACTGTCATCCGTCATCATGCTCCTGTAACTACTGTCACTAGAAAAACGCCGGCCACAGCGGACTGTTGGGGAGCTCAGAATGGCTGAGGAGTCCACTGAGAGGTGGAGGCTGCTGTTGTTCAAGTTACCTGAAAGCATAACAAAAGCCCCTGTGAGAGAAAGATACAGATGACGAGAAGTGTACAACAGGAAGTTCTTCAGAATCATCTGTGTTCGTTTGTCAGGGGAACTCCTTGATCTAATTTATCTGGAGTTTACACACTTGAATTCACATCATACATTTGTATCGCTTTAGAAAGACGACTTGTGAGAAAGGAAGCGCTGTGGTCTGACAGCCGACCAAACCCTCTCACCTCGCGTTAGACGTTTTTCCTGTAATGTAAGGGCTTGCAGCTCCACCAATTTCTCACGTAGCGATTGCTGTATGGGCAAAAAAAAAAGAAGAAACATCAGGGTTTTACTTCCAGTAAGATCATTTTATCAGTTTTGCTCTTTCATTACTGCCAGCTGGGTTTACTTGTGCCAGTTGTTTGTAGGCTGCTATACAACCAAAAAGCCGCAGTCTGTCAACAACAAACATGGGCAAGGTCAAAGAGACACACCTTAAGCAGGTTCATCCTCTTCTCCAGCTCTATCTGCTTCACTATGTTCCCACATACGGTCTCCATCCTGGAATCACATAGCAAAACACATATTCACTCACACTGTCAACAGCACTGTAATCATAGTTTTTATTTCTATACAGTAGATTTTTTTGTGCTTTGTTGCACAACCAGTTTTTGAATTTTTCTCACTCACTTTAGACTGTTGGTTGATTCTCTTATGAGATCAAGTATGTGCGGATGAGATGATCCTTCAATGCTGACCCCGTTTATGGTGACGATAATATCTCCTGCAAATAAATGAGGATGCAAAAAACGAACTAATCAATTACGAGAAGACAACATGACTTTGCATGGCATATGTGCATCAGAGTGTGTGTGTGTGTGTGTGTGTGTGTGTGTGTGTGTAGGTGTTGACATGGGTGGTAAGTGAGATAACTGTCAATATGTTCACAGGAAAGGTAATAAGGGTTGTGTATGTGTGTAAGCCTGTGTAGGGCCTGTATAGAGGGTGTGGGTGGTTCACCTGCAGTCAGGCCAGCATTCTCAGCAGCGCTGTCCTCCTGCACTTTGCGCACAAACGTGCACATCTCCACCGCAGAGCTGTCTTTCAGCTGCAGGCCGTAGGTCTGCAACAAGAGACCATTTGTCAATACCTTTCCATAAAAAGATCCTCTTACACATAAAGTGAGCATAAAAAATCCTCTAGAATCAGAGATTAAAATGCATGACATCGACGTGTAAGCTACTTTATCTTAATGAGTATAAAATGTGATTACCTGAATTTCAAAACCAAATGTTTCATTGTCTTGTTTTTGCAGTACAATCGTGGTCCTGTGAAAAGGAGAAATGCAAAACAAGAGAAAAATTAATATTTTAGGAACTGCTCTTTATGTAATTAATCCTCCTCTTCAATCAAATAAAAATGCTATATATTG
>NW_022280050.1:4994659-5003825 GCF_004355925.1 Anarrhichthys ocellatus
ATATATAAATAATCGTAGTAAGGTTAAATGTGAAACCTTCTGTAGGATAAATTGCACAGCAGATTTGATATATTTACCTTTGTGGGTCAGAGTAATCAACCAGCAAGTTGGAGCGGGTTTGTTTCGGCTGCAAAAGAAGAAATGCAGAGTTCCTCTTTAAAACAATACCATAGCTTCAAGTTTTAAAGCTCTCTGGGAACTGATTGTTCAACTTGAGAACATGTTGATCCTACGTGGGTTAAAGAACTCAAAATATTAAAATTGTATTTGAATTGTAGAAGTGTGTGTTTTTACTCTTTATATTCCAGCTATATATCACACTTGATTTAGTGTCTCACCTTGCATACTCTGGGCAGAGAGCCTGTGTTGTGCCGGTGTCGATCATTGTTTCCCATCAGTGAACGTCGGTACCAAAGGGAACATTTCCTCCTCAGAGTATTATCCAGAATGTAATTCTCTTGGCTGTCCTGGCGTGGAAGTCCATTGAAATTCATGGTTGGGAGACTAGTCCTCAAAGCACCATCACGTCCTGCTGCAGCAGCTCTTTAGTGATTGTGTGGCCCTGCCCCGCTGTGCAGCCGAGAGCACAATGTGTCAAGCGGAAATCCACGTCATGTGATGGTTGTGGTGGACCTGCATCTGCAGATCACAGCTTCACATAGCTAATTTCCTGTTTACCTTTGAACTTTTTTTTTTTGTTCTTCTTTCTTGAGAATGGATGGTTTGCTGTATTATTCCCCTTCAAACAGCCCCTTTTCCCTTTTTGCAGTCTAAGCAATTCGATTTATGGTCTGTCAGAAATCAGCAAAGCATGACAAACTGCCACCTCACGCCTCCACCAGCACCTGCTTCGAGCCTCTCTCACTCTCAGTTTCTCAATGGGCTTAGCTTCTGGCTGAGAATGAGTCCTGTGTTCTGCCAAGCAGGGTGACTTGTCTTATGAGGACAGACAAAAGGCTGATTTAGCTCGGGGCCAGTGTCACGCTCCCCGAACAGACAGCATGGGTCATTGGGCCGAAGGCATCAGACATGGTCGGTTCAAAAGGGAAATCACACACACACACAGGCCATCAGCCAGCGGGACAATGGTGGATGGGGCAAAGAAAACTGAGCCACAGTGCACAAACCTTCTTCCACTACCACACCCCCATCCTTACAAAAGGTACTCCGTTTAATCTGCAGGAAAAGAATATCATCTTCCACCGTGCACAAAAGCTGCATTTCTTTGGTGACCTGAAAAACAGAGAAAAGGGTCTTTTCGCTTCGAGCCTCAGTACTGTATGTATGAACCCAGTTGAGCAGATTGCCTCACAGCAGTCCCCTCTGCCCCACTGACCTGCAGCAGAGCCGTTGGCCAACCGACCACGGGACCGTCTGGAACACAGATATCCCTTTTCTCCGGGACATTGCAAACTCCCATCTATAGTTAAACCACTAGAAGTACAGAAAAGATGACTGCTGCTTGATGAACACGAGGAGGAAAAACATTGGATATACTATTGTCAATGGTTCTGTAATACGGGAGGAAACAGAACATACTGTACACCTTGTTGCTTGAGTTTTAAAAACTAGATTGAAGTTTTGAAGTGTATCTTATATTGCTGTGTGTTTTGTGTTACAATGCATTCTAAAGCCGTCTAAAGCTTACAATGTTACAGTCTGAAAAGTAACTTTCTGTATTCACAAATTGTGTTTTTTTTATGTGAAAAAATGTGAATTCATCTCAAAATAGTTAAAAAGCTCAAACTAGTTTCATTCTTTGCCCCATAAACCTCCTGTGGGTAACACTGTGTCTCTTGTCTTAGGTGACCGGCAGCACAGTCAAATCCGTTAAAAGCAACTTGCAGCACAATCTTGCGGCGTTGACTCATCTGCGTAGTGCTGATGGCCTCAATGTTACACTTTTATTTCCTCTGTCTAACGGACACATCATAAGCGAGATACACGAGTAGAGCGGGAGAACAGAAAGCAGAGATGAGTCGTGTCAGTTCAGGTAAAAGTGTGATGGGGAAGATTTAAAAAAAAAAAAAAGGACCTGTTTCAGATGAGTTGCTCCGGGAAATTCTGTTCTACGTGCAGTAATGTGCAAAGCTCTGCACAATCAGTGCTTTCAAAGTCACAAATGCAATGTGAGACATTTTATACTAAAAAAAAAAAAACATACTTCTATTATGAAAGAAAGTACTGAAAACAGTTCACTCCATGAGAAACAGTTTATTGACCCACCGATATAACTCTTTTCTATACAGAACAAATAGTGCAAGAGATACAATGCAATGGCATGAAATCTGAGCAATGACACAAAACGGTATTGATCTACATAACAGGATGATTCGAAAATCAAAAAGCAGGTCTTATCTCATGAAAGCGGTTTCACATATGATTTTAGCATTCAGCAACTTCATAAACAATATATATTCTTTTAAAAAGACACCAGTCAGAATTTGCACATGGTGGACACTCCTCTTTGGAATGATTGATATGTCACCTGTCTGATTCTTGGAGAAACAGATATGACACTATAGACAAAATATAAGTTTGGTTCAGCATAGATCCAACATTACCCAGGCAGAGACGGCCGCTTTAATACTGCATTTTCAATATTTCATATCTGTATTCTGCAACACACAAAGTTGAATGATCCCGTGGTTGAAGTCAACGTATCGTTTCATAAAAAGAAAAACACAAAGACTTACATGAACTGATATTTGTCAAGAGAGCGACAGCTGATTCTATGTTATCAGCGAGTAGTCTTAACAGAACTTCTATATGTGTCAACACTAAGCAGCTACATGGAAGTAAGCAACTAAAAACATGGACGTTAACTGAGGATGAATTGAAAGCCGTGGTGGATGGGAAACAGGTTCTTTTCCACAGTACCAGTTTCACAACCTACAATAATAAATCAGATTCACATCTTTAAACACAGGGTCGCTCCACATTTGAAACGCGCACACACAGGCACACACAGGCACACACAGGCACACACAGGCACACATGTGGGTGCGTATAAGCACACATGGAATACAGTTGTGCATTTTCCCTATAAGCCTGTTACGACAAGACTTTACAGGCCTCGTCAGACAGTGATCATGTGTACCCATCACCCAGACTAGGCCCTGCAAGTGAAATATCTTAACCACATTTAACGATATTTCGTCGTTATCATTTTTTAAATAATTTCATTATTGGCTTTATCCAGATCTTTATCAAGATCTGATCTTATCTTGGTCTTCGCTATTATGTAGTACATTGAGAAACCTGCTGTATAACAGCATCAGGCTTGTAAAATTGAGCGTTTTCTAACATACTGAATGTAGTATTAGATTTCCCAGTTAAAAATACCAATGAGCCAATGTCAACATACTGAAGTTTGTGCATTAAAATCATAAAGATGTTATGATTTGAACAACATCCTTCCAGTGGGATTAGATATATTTGAGAAATATAAAACATAACTTTTCACATTCATGAATGAGCTTTTGTTGCTAGCATTCACCTGACAGAGCAGCTCTTTTAGGCAACTGAAAGCTTTAAATGTGCAAACTTTATAGCAGGAGCTTAAAGCAATACTTCTCTTTGTGTAAAGGACAAGAAAAAAAAAAAAGTCTGTAGCGACTCTACTGATCCCATGAGACAACTTCATAGATTTAATTCTTACCACCAGTCAGTCAAATGTTTAAAGTTTGGCCTGAGGGCGGCGCCAGAGGAACGGTCAAGTCTTTAACTAAATCCAAAAAGGTTCACTCTGTCGATTTTAAGAGAACTCATATTAGTTTCCGCTCAGCAGGGGATTATTATTATTCATCCTCTGGGGACCAAGATTTTCTGAACCAAATCTAATCGTGGTCCATTCAATACTTGTTGAGGTATTTGGACCAACGGAACCAGTGGACCAGCATCAAATTATTGACCTACAATTAGTACTGTAATAACTATTGAAAAGCACTTTCAACACTTTTAACGTTCAGATTATCAGGGACAGTCTGTAAAAGTGTAATTTAAAACCAGTCAGGGTTTCTTTTTCAGTATCCGTGTGATTGTCAGTTAGCACACTAACTACTCAGCAATACTGTGTTTGATACAAGATATGGCACGAAAACATCACAATGTGCAACTTCAAGCTTTGGGCACTTAAATGTCTGAGGTAGCAAAATAATCTGTCTACACATTATATTTTACATACATTCTTATGGCTCTTCCTACCAAAAGTGCAGCTGTTCGGTTCATTATTTTTTTTTAACTGTGCAAAGCAGCCGCTGACACCCTCTACAATACTTTGGCACCAAAAACAACCTGAAGTTGCTCTCTGAGGGTGAACATTGTTTTTGTTTCCTGAAGAGGGCAGCCTCGGACCGTTGAGAGTTTCTCCCAGTTTGCTCTCAGTCCGTCGTGTTGCACCAGTGCCAGCACCAGTGCTGATCTGCAGGGCAACAACTCCTACTAATCTTTGACATCCTTGATGAAAGACAGCTGAGACACTGTTTTCTTGACCCGCAGAGCAGTGAGTCGAGCAGCAGGGTTGGCATACCAGCACTCTCTCATCAGTTTGCCCATCACACGCAGAGCCTGGTGTATCAACAAGGAGACAGTACTATTTTAGAAAGATATGTTTTCGGCATTTCTGCTTAATTATACAGCGACAGTTGCAGCAAAGGGCTTCGGGCTGGAATTGAACCCCCAGCAGCTGCAATAAGGGCTTTTATACACTTATTTAATTAATTGTTTTTAAATTATAGTTACTAACAATGTACATGTAGTTATCTAAGATGACCAATCTCATCACAGTTCAAACTGTTTCTGTTTATGGTAAATTCAGTCCGTTTCGTTCAGTTCAGCATAAACTAGGCCGATAAAAGCTCCATCAATAATATTAAAAGCTTAATAACCACCAATCTGAATGTACAAAGGTTTTTTCAGTACGCTTTTATCTCAGCAAGAAAACGTCTCTGTTGTAATACAGCAGATTTATCCTCTAAGCATACGGCATGTTAAGTCTGTTTTGGTTTTGTATCAGACTTTAGCAGTTTAGTAAACACTAGTGATGAGTTAGTATCATAACTATCATATACATTATATGATCATACATCAGATGCATCCTTCCGTCTCACCTCACAGCTCTGCCACTGGTTGGGAACGCTGGGTCTGAGTTTCTGCTCACACGCTACCTTCCTCATGTCCTCAATGGTTGGATCAGAAGGCACCAGGTCATAGTAAGGCAGCTGGAAATCTTCATGAAGCCCTGTGAAAAAAGTACAAAGAAGGAGATTTTGTTTATCCTGCTTTTCCTCACCCACATGATGACACACAGTAGTGATGGTGTAAGGCAATCAGAAAAGGAAATGAACCACCTTAAATCAACTGTTAGTTGCACAATTACAGTTTCATCAGTGGTGTCATGTCTATTAGTTGACTATTAGTGCCCTATAGTCCAGTCTTGCTAATGATTTTTCCATTAAATATTTCTATAAATATCGATAGAAAAGTGGGAGTCCATAAAGTGGGCGTGTCATTTAAAGTACCTCTAACAGAGCACCTCCGGGCCAGTTCCCAGAACACCAGGCCTAGCGAGTAGATATCCGCCCTCTTGAATGACTCAAAGCAGTTCATATTGATTACCTCATCCAGGATTTCTGGGGCCATGTACCTGCAGAGGACAAAACAATTAAGACCTAATGAAATAAAAAGCCCAGCATTTCTTTTTTTTTTTTTTTTTTTTTTTAAACACCCCATGTTCTCTGAATTGAAAATCACAAATATAGAAAAAAAACAAGCTCAGGTCATCATTCTGAACAAAAAAGGGATTTGAACATTATGCTTTTAGAACAAACACATCCTCTCAGAAAACAACAGTGACATCACTCACTGGTGATTCATGGAAATAGTTTGACAAATAGATATTGAATCTTGTGAGCATTTGATAGTACTGCTAGGAGTCAACAAAGTCTAAAAATGTATATGCTACACATGCAGGGTTTAAGTTTGGTATATATATAGATAAATGTGTTCATGCCACATTACCAAAAACAAATATGTTTTACAGTAACCAACTGTACCATCTCGGTTTGTTTTCTAGCTTGAGGTTTCATTACTTTTGTCCAGCATTTTTCCCAACAGACCGCCAACAACACATAGTATTGGCTGACTGATACGTAAACTCCCTGGTAAATGTAATTAATTAGACCATGGTTATCAAGGTATTTCAGTTCCATCCTGTTTTTACTTTGTGTGTGTAAGTTGTGTGTCGTGAGGAAAATCCAACCTCTTGGTTCCCACTCTGTGGTTGGACGGTATGTCAATGGAGTTGGTGCTGGAGTCGTGTTTCACAGCCAAACCCAAATCTGCGATGGCCGCTGTGCCGTTCTTCTTCACCAGGACATTTTTAGACTTGAGGTCTCTGTGAGCAATGGCAGGTTTCCCTAACACCAAGAAGGACACAAATAAGGTTTTAGGCCATCAGTTCTAATATTTGTTGACGTTTTAGAGAGCAAATGAGACTTAAATTAATCACAAAAGTCTGATTAATCTTTAGTTGCAGGTCTGAATAGAAACACAGGCTGACCCGTTAACTGGTGGAATCTGGGTTAAGACAGTTTTTAGTATATGGTGGTTTTACTGAGCACACAAGTGCCATAGTTAGATTAGATAGAATACAGCCTTACCCTGTGTTCCAATGAGTTCCATGTGGAGATGTGCCAGTCCACTTGCTATGGACAGGGCGAGGACGATCATGCCTTCCAGAGAGACTGTGTACCTGTTCAGGTAGTCATACAGGGAGCCATGCTCATGGTACTCTGACACCAACCAGAGCTGAGTCCACGAGCCATTATCTGCAAGAATACAGTCCCTTGTTGGCACATGTATCTCATAAATATAATGTGAACTTGATTCTATTTGGTCTGTGTATCTGATTCCGATACCTTTGTTGTCCGCAGCAATAAAGCCCAAGATGTTCTCATGTCTGAGCATGACTGTCTGATAAATCTCTGCTTCACGAAACCACGACCTCTCGTCTCTGGAGGAGAAGATCTTCACCGCCACATCCTCTCCTCGCCACTTTCCCCGCCACACCTCCCCAAACCGACCCTTCCCAATGGTCTCCTGCAGGATGATGGTCCGAGCTATTGTCCGCTGGACCAGCAATGGCAGACCTGCAACCCACCAGCAAGACTATCAGCTGATATTGATAATACCATTCCGTTTCACTGGCTTCACATTTATCCAAGTCTTGTTGAGTTTAACCCGGAATGAGTCATAATCTGAGTCGCTCTTACCTGATCCAGAGCCTGAGGTGCTCATGTCATAGATCAGATCTTTGAGGCATTTGTCGTGTGACATTAGCATCTGGTCATGCAGAGACTCCTCTGGGTCCTGCTTGCGGGCTCTGCTGTAAACACAGTGATGGGTCTGCACAATGAACACACTCAGCAGGATCCCCACACACAGGAGGCAGGAGGGCACCAGGATCACCACAGTGAGCTGCAGCCTGCTCCAGCCGGGTTCTTCCAAAGGCCTCTCTGATCACACACACACACACACACACACACACACACACACACACAGAGATAATGTGGCCAACATTTTAGCACCTTGACATCGAACCTTCAGGACAAAGAATCAGTAGAATTCACAATAGTGTTCATCATTGAGCTCCTCATAATTGTTGTACCCTCTGGTGGGCATTATTGATTATTTCATGTTATGTACAACAGAGTATGGCCTGAAATCATCATCTCAAGCAAACTAAAGTATTATCACTGGTGAATGACTAATGCTGAAATACGCTGATGTTCTGAATTTCAGAGAAACGCTTTTCTGACCTTAACACAAACTCAGGAAAATTAAGCCATCAGCCTGCTGACAATCTTAAAATTTAGAGAGATGGAAATTGTACATTTGGCAGATGCAAAGTTTTGTCTGCCAAAAAAGGCATTTTCCAAAGCAACCCAGAATTTCATCACTGCCCATAAATGTCATTTATGAAATGTATTGAAGAGATAAAGAGGCTAGAAGCTTTTATAAAAAATTCAAAATGTATTTTTTTGTCCTTCATTTAAAATATGTGACACTGATCAACAACAGGTGCACTTTGAGAATGACTTGTTGGTTTTCCAAAACAAAGTAACCTGGCATCGCTGACCTTCAATTTGTCTGTGGGTGGAGAGAGGAGACCTGGATACAAACAAAAATAGCAGAGCTGGTGGGCGCTGGGATGAAAGGAGATTTAAAGACATGCAGACAACATAATGCACAGTAGCATAGTCGTAAAATTAAATTATAGGCCTGAGGAAATACAAAGAATTGGTCGTATTTCAACTTCAGGAGTCATTGCAGGAGCTAATAACTCTTTTAACATACAGTTTCAACATAAACAATGCAGGTTTAAGAAATCGAAACCTAATCCAAGTTTCTTCAGCCTTCTCATCGTCTCAAATCCCCAAAGCATGAAATGTCTAGGAGTGCCTCAAACATGCAGCATCTGCAGATGGCCCAATGTGCAAAGCAACACGTCGTGAACTAAACCACAGTTTCCTAAGAAATCTTTAGCCTTTTACCTAAATACATGTCCTGCCATGTGCCCAACTGTAGCTCAGCAGACATGGTGCAAAACACTTTACTCTCCTCTGGCCAAAAGAAAAAAGACCTTCTACAAACTGTTGATTGGTGACTCTGCGTGGGTCAAGGAAGAAGTCTCAGCAGTCATTTCTACTTGTAAACAGTTGAACAAATGTTTGGAAATTAGGGAGCACGATGCTAAAGGACACTAAACTAAACCCCAAACCACTAAACACTCCTACTTCTAATACTAACTTCACCTTATAGCCGTCAATGCATTCTACTAATTAGGCCTACATAGACGTCACAGCCAGGGCACTAACATATATTAAGTCTTTGTGTGTAGAAAAATAAATAACACACTGGATGAGCTCACATGCTGACTTTTAGCAGAGCAGTGGAACAGATTGATTCTGGTGTCCTCATTCACAGTCAGCACCATCACAGCCTGAGGGTGCTGGCCCATCTCATCAACAGTCTGCAGCACCACACTTTAAATATCCTGCATCACCTCGACATTTCATTTGGTTCACTGTCTGAGAATTTAACTCAAATTATTTTAAATCAATAAATCAGTGGTGTGTGTGTGTGTGTGTGTCTAGATCGGAAG
>NW_022280050.1:5003954-5023855 GCF_004355925.1 Anarrhichthys ocellatus
CCTTTGTTCTCTTCCCTTTTGTTTATCTTTTTCTTTCTTTTCTTCCTTGGGTGTCATAAATTAAGAACAGACCGTGTATTTACCAAGAGTACATATTGTCAAGAGTTCAAAAAAGCAGGAAGAGGAAAAATAGACGGCCCTTTCTTTGAATACCAGACTATACAACAGTGTTTCCCTAATACAATCAATCTGGGTACCCGAAATTGGAGCTAAACATTTAGTCCATTAATTGATTAGTTGATCGACAGATAATTAATCGGCAACAGTTTTGACAATCAATTCATCGAAACTAATTAATTGCTTTCAATGCGATTGTTTGCTGGTGTTCGGCATCTTGTATGTTAATAAGATGGTTGAACAAAACAAGACATCTGAAGACCGAACATTGGGATTAGTGGGGATAGAATTAATAGAATTAATCAATAAGGAAAATAGTTGGCCATATTGGTGTACTTATGAGTAGTTAAATGAAATGTAAATATAATGCTCATATATTAGGTGATGATATAATGCATTTTGATTTTCTTAAAGATGCACTTATCAATATTCTGATATGAACAATGGATAAAATCTTTCAGCTTGTTGTTTCAACCATTTGGTTCGCTTAAGTGCTCTCTCAATCCTTTTTCTAGCTGCTGCAGGCAGCTGTTTTAAGCAAAAAAACTAGCTGCACACTACCTGATCCTGTTCACCAAACAACAAAGAGACAGAGAGTAACGAGTGGGCATAGTGGAGCATTTAGCAGCAAAAGGAAAAATATTTTTCTCAGGAGTTATGCGAGACCAAAACCATAACAACAAGTGGACAAAACAGAACTCCAAATAGACTCTAATAATGCTCTTTGTCTAACATAGAAACCATGTCAACTTAACAAGGGTGTATTATGTAAAAAGTGTGTTTTTCAGCTTGTTATGAAGTTCTGCCCATAACTGGACAAAAAATTATGAATGCAGCTTCAACAAATCTGATTTACATTCTTTTTCAATTATCCAGTTTACATGGGCCTGTACAGCATTGAAACTGCCTCAAACTGATTAATATGTTACACATAAACAGAAAGAAACATAACACATTAAACAGAGAAACAGATAGAACACTATGAACAAAATGCTAAGTGTATAACTCTCAGCTCCTACTGTTTTTCCGTGAATTGTCTAATCGGCAGGTATACCAAGTAATCCCCCTCCGCTTTAAGGCCAGCTCCCACCCTGCAGACCCATGATATGCTTTTAACTTGCAGTAGGACTACATGTCTGACAAAGTATCAGTGGAGGGAGGGGGCGGATCACTCACTGCCGTCTCATTGCCTCTGCCAGATTTGTTATGTCACAGGATCTAGTAGGATCAGCATCCACCTCGTCTAGCCGGGGCCAGAATGAGTGAGAAATCCCACACTGATTGGGATGGTGCTGTTGTTGAATTACTACTGTATCTACTGAGCAATATGACATGGTCTGAGTAACTGTCTGAGGGCATAAATCCATCTTTCCGCTATTATTTTTGTCTCGTTTTTCATTCCTAAGGTTAAATAGTCATGTTTACTGCTTTTTAATTAGAGTACCTTCATTAAATAAATGAACTAAAAGAGAGCCATCCGTTCAAAAGCCTCGGTACCTGGGTGTAGGTGCAGGGTCACATTGTTGCAGAAGTCAGTGAAGCAGCAGTTCCTCTTTGAGACATTTCGGGAGCTGTAGCAGAAGACCTGGCCCTTCATCTCAGAGGGCGACATGCACGACTTGTCCGTCTCCTCCTTCCCGTCGATCAGCATCACAGAGTTCCAGCAGGCTCCATCTGCGGTCGTCTCACAGGTGTGGTTGGCGCAAAGCTGGCACACACACCTCAGACCTGAAACAAATGACATCACTCAAGATGGTTATTTTCTCCACAGACACCAGTTCATTAATTTAATTTGGAAAATCACAGACAGCCATATAAGTTGTCTTTAACTCTTTAAAAGCTCCTGTTATGTAAGCAGGAAGAACCAACGTAATGCCTCTTAGTTTAACACCCAGATAATCTTGTGCTCCTCTGGAAGCTGCTGTCATGCTTTGTTTGATAAGACTGGGAGTGATTGATAAGCAAGCTTGCACTGCCTGCTCACTGGAAAAATCTAGAAATAAAAATGTAAGAATATCATACAATAAATTAAATTAAACTATTTTTAATGTATGCATTATTTCAATAAGAAGAAGAAAAATAATGATATAAACAATAATAATGAAAGTAAATGTCTCCATGGTGTCCAATTATGAATCAGATTATTAAGTTGTAAAAATGTTTTGTCATAAAATGTCACTGTCAAAACAGTATTTCATTTTGTATCATGTTTAAAATTCTGACTATTTGCTAAGAGGACAAAATCATAAAGATACATTTAAAATGTACTAGATCGTAAAAGCTTATTTTATTATTCTCTTTTTTTTAGCAGAGCTTCTGTATCGGCTTGCATTAGATAGTTCAGGGGTGCCTAATAAAGGGGACCAGCAATATGACAATTGGTGGATGCTGAAATGTATGTCCTGCGTGCAATCAGTGGTTTGCATGCCCACTCAGTCTGGTTGCAACTAAAACATTCCCCAAAGGTATTTTATTTTCGTCAGGAGGATTTGGCTGCTGATACAAAGCATCTTGTGACAGTATGTCGCCTCTTTACATTTTCTGTATTTGTCATGTATCAACAAACGTGAGAAGTGCTTGGATTAAACAATACAGGAAACACAACTGAGACATAACATAACAAAGTCTTATGATAGCAAATAGAGCCTCTCCTTAGCTCGTTAGCCGGTTTACAAGGAGGCAAAGTCGAGGATTTTGTTGCACGTCTGGGAGTGGGGTTTTTTGACTGTGTACCGCCACGTGTATTGTAAAGCTCAATCCAAGAAGGAAAAGAAGCATCAATAAATATTTTCCAGGTGTTTACAGATAAGAACAGACACAAAACTAGATACATTTCACAACTGGAGATGATGGCCAAAGTTCAAGTGACTCTTACTTTTGTACTGGGGTTTTAATTTGAATGTTTATTGTCCAATAAACATTTCATAACATTTGTCTTTCTATGTATTGTTTTTGAGTTTTGAATGAGATCTGGAGATGTTTAGTTCTTGCCTGGTTGCTACACAACTTAGTAAGTAGGAAATGTTGTCAAAGACACAGAACTTAAATGAAGAATACAGCTGTGTGTCATCCATGTAGCTGTCATAACATATGTTTAATACAAGACACATTTTTAAAAAGAGAACAGCATGGGTCCAAGGATTGATCCCTGGCTGTTTTCCTATTCCCATTTAAAAAAAAAAAAAAATGTTAGTCTCTCTCTCTCAATACCATCTGACTTGCCTACCCTGTTTCTTTAATGTGTAGAGAGGAGCACTGAAGGAAAGCAATTATGTTCCACTTTTACTTGCGAGTATAACAAATTGAGAGAATTACAATAAATTTGACTTTGTGGCACTCAGCCCGAGATTCCACTTGTACCTTCTGAATATATGCAATTGTTTAAAAATGGGTCACAAATAAATAGTTAAATGACCCGAAAACAGCTGGCCATTGTAGTTTTTAGCAAATGTTACTCATAAAGGAATGAATAGTGCATTCTTGTAGTTTTTTTTCAACCACAGATTCATAGTGTTGAACGGCACCGAGATGTTGTAGAATTGACTCAAAATAAACAACAGTGCAATATGTGTTGCAATGAAGCATAGAGGTGTGGATTACATTTCAACAGGAGGAATTCATCACAATTTTTGGTCTTTTTGATTTATTGATATTGACAAAATAGAGGATATACAACCTAATAATTTGACGGGCTTTTTAAAGCTCCTCCAGCTGAATTCTTTAACAGTATACTTGGGAGTTGCTTGGCAACAAACTCACTCAAGGACATCGATGATTAAATTGAGTGCTGGGGCTCTGTAACTATTTTTTGTTAGTCTTTTTTTTTTTTAAAGCAGATGAAAAACTGAGCATCGATGTGGATGCGTTTAATGGCTTCTTTAATCACATCTGGTGTCAGGGAGGCAATTGTAATTTTTAGGAACAAAGTGAGGGTGGTGTAGTGGTTAGCACCGTCGCTTCACTGCTCGGGTTCCACCCTGCTGTCTGGTCCTTCTGTGTGGAGTGTTCATGTTCTCCCCACATAAAGGTTTTTCCTCCAACAGTCCAAAGACATGCAGGATAGGTTAGGTTAGAGTGCGAGTGTCTCCATGTGTCAGCCCTGGTGACCTGTCCGGGGTGTACCCTGCCTTTGCTTAACGTCAGCTGTGATCGGTCCAGACCCCCACCCTAACCCTGAATAGGATAAGCAGTCACTGAAAATGGATGGATGGATGACTGGTTTTGGGGAAGGGGTGCCATAAACACCAAACTGTGTTGAGTTTGCAAAACAGAAAATACATGGTGAGAACAGTGTTGTGCCAACAATCAACTAAATAACATATTGTACTGTTGTCTTAAAAAAATGCTGGAACAAAACTCCACACCAAGGACTGCCAAAAGAAAAACAAGCGTATCTTTAAACAGTGCATTAAATTAACAAAATAGTAGTTTAAAAAAAATCCATATCTTGCCTGCCATTTTACACCAGGCCATAGATCTTTAGTCACACCTGATCTACTGTAACATTTTCCCCAAATCAGACACCCTAATGTGACTTCATATTGACAAAGGATTGAAAAATGTTCGACCGCATAGTTTAACATAATGAACAAACTACACGAAACAAAACAAGCTGTATGAAATCCACCAAAAACCAATATACAGAAAATAAATCAGAAGTCCAACAAAACTGTTCAACAAATTGTTGTTTTGTAGATGGAGCAGTTATGATAAAGATTTCATCACAAACATTGTAATCCATCAGCAACTTTGAGGAAACTTCTTGTTATTTCAAATCAAACCATATATGCACATTTCCACACATCCTTAAATATGTGCATGTTCTGAGAACTCCGAACAGGTTTGGATAGCTCTGCAGCTCTTATCACTCTTGGAGGAGATAGGAGTTATTTCCAAGGTCAACAATGGTGATGAAAAGTATTTACTCCTGAACTAAATATGTGTCTGTCAGTTGTTCTCTAAGATGCTCAATCATTTAGGCATGCATAGGGATGAGTTATAGCCATAGACTGCAATAACAGCATATTTTGTGTTCATTTCCAATATATAAATATATAGTGCTGAGAGGATTGCACTTGATGTACTTTAAACAACGTCAGCAAGAGTCGATTGTAATGAAGGTTACCACGCATTCTGCAAATGAAGCTGTTATGTAGAGAGAGAGAATGCAAATTCTCATGTCCTTCATTTGAAAACAGTATTTTTTATTTTTATTTTTTATTTTATTACCTTCATTGTGCAGCCTGAGGGCATATTAGAGGAAAAAGAACTTTGCTGATTAGCTGCATTTGTCTGTCCGTTTATATAAGGAAATAAAGTGCAGTGCAATAAGTGGGTTTCTCTCATTTACTGTGTATAAAACAAGAAACGCCAGTTGACTGACAGAGCCTTACAAACATTTACCACTTCTACAATAAACCCATCTACCTGTTGCCTCATTAAAAACATTCTAAAACAGATCCCACACACCTGTCAAACTAGCACACGTTTCACTTTCTTTTTTTTTTTTATAAACACGTTTGTGTTAATGTCCCATTCTAAGCCTGAACCTAGCCAAAAACAAAGGAAAATGGGCAGCACATGTCAAGCATTGCTGCCTCAGACAGACAAGCTTTAAGTCAGGGCACACAGGGACAATCGCAGACAGCAGGTATAAGTCAGATATAGCATGTGAGAGGGGAAGGCATATGTTTTACCAGCATCTGGAAATTCATTTATGTATTTTACAATATATGATGCAGCGTAACAGCCTGCGGACCACCACGTGCAGTATTAATCAAGGTTGAGATGAATTATTATTTTCATTAATAAGCTGGTCTATTAACTCTCAGAAAAGGATGAAACGTGCAGATCACACCAAGGTGACATTTTCAAATCAACTTTTTTCGTCCAAGCAGCATTTCAAAACCCAAAGATCAGTTTACGATCATATACGACAAGAAAAAGCTGCATATTCTCACAATGAAGAGGAACCAGAGAATGTTTGGTATTTTTCTTTACCTAATTTCTTCAACTGTAGAATAAAATGTATTCAAACTAATTGTAATTGTTATATTATAAAACAAACACATGTACTCTTTGATAAACAAGTGTCTCTAGAAAAGCCCACTCAGATCTAAATAAGATGTGCAAATGAAACAATATCCTTCCGTATACAACTATCAAATTTTAAGTTTTGCCCAAAACAATGACAACATCACCTCACCATAATCTTACAGTATAATACTGGCTGGGAAAAAGCAATGAAGAATAAAACTGACAGTATTCTATTGTTTGGTTTAACTGACAAGCTATTTTTATTTGTTTTTTTGACCAAGCATTTCTAAGATTTTGGACAGCACGCGGTCTGTTAACGCCTACTGCCTTACAAGTGACACATGGACAAACAGGTAGCCCATAGGAGCTTTGTATTCTTTTTTTCCCATTTTCTTTTTCAATAAATGGTCTTTGCATTCAGAGTTAACAGTAAAACAAATGTATTCTTCGAATTTACAAAGGTGAGTTTTTAAGTATAAAATAATGTTTCCTTAAAAGTTGAATAAACTTATATTCATGGTTTGGTGACATTGCACGATGCTGTCTGTGAATACTATGGGCGATTTCAAAAGTCAGACTGAATTAATTATTTATCCTAGTTAGCAAACACTTTAAACAAGTAGGCAGTTTGATAACTCACATAAAACCTTAAAACAATGCAATTGACTAAATGAATGCATTCGATTAAGCTAATGCAAACTGCGTGAGTGGGGATCTGTCAGAACAACTGTACCTGCGGTCAGCTGGGCGACGGACAGGAAGATCAACGCCGCTTGAAAGCTCCGCTTCCCGGGACGAATCATGGCAAGAGCAGCATCTGCTCGCTCTCCGACGCACCGTTTACGCAGCTACTCTACGGAAAGACGTTATTCATTGCGGCAAAAAGTCCGTCGGCCATGCACACCCCGCACAAACGCCTCGCACAGCTGAGGCATGGGAGGAAACTGTCAAACGCAATGAGAGGTTTGCTCCGCCCCTGTTGGCGAGAATTTAAGAGGATTAGCGCTGCAGACCTCAGATAAAGACATGCGAATGAGAGCCAGAGAGAAAGTGTGTTGCACATCCATTGAACTGCTGCAGGTCCAGTGAAACACCCCCCTCCTGTCTGCATATTGATTACAGAGACAATTCCCGTGAAGGTGTCAGCCCTCACGTATTTACCAAATTGCTTACTGTGGTTGGAGAATCCGGGAAGAATTGTCCAAAGTACACTGAATATGTAAATAGAAAAGGCCATCAATGTAAAACTACATTATCACAACTGTATACATCATACACAATCACAAGGGTAACGTGATTGTTTTGGGAATGTTCACTGACTATTCTCCAACTTCATGTGTACATAGACCACAGTGGGTCTTTATTGACCTTATAAACCTGTGTGGGGCCCTGGGCTGAAGAAAGTTGCTAAAGAAACCAGCCTAGGTACCACTGCTAACATCCTGCCCAACCAAGCAAAGAGTAAACACCGTCAGGTAATCTGCTGTACATTAAGCTCAGTGCAAATGTTAGCTCAACTCACCTGCATGCAATAAGTTATTTACTGCAGGCCATATGTGACCAAGATGTGTCCCTGCTGCTTGGGCACCATCCATAGCAACTGCAGCTGTCAATGTCACCAAGCAGAGTGGACGAATGGACTGAGTTTACAAGAGCAAAACCACAAGCACACAATGCACCTATTTTCTATGTATTCACAATAAAGTCAGGGCAGTCTACTGTAAATAGTAAGACATATATAGCTTTATTGTGTGTTCTGCAAAGACCAATAATACATTAACCTCTCCTCTGAATGTACTACTTGTGATTGTGGAAAGGTTTTAAAAGGTTAGCCATAAAAATAAAAATGTTTGCAGGCAGTCATAAACAGATTACGACTTCTACCTCTCAGCTGTAAGTACATAGAGGTACGCAGCATGGATGCAAACCTAGTACAGAACCGCAGGGAAATAAGATTGGATTTTGAAACTGGTTGAGTCAAACCTCCGTGGTTTGCTGGGGCCGGGTGGTTCATATGACAATGAATATGAAGACAGTCTGCGTAGGTTTGACAGCTGTTGATACATGCAGGCGGGGGGGGGTCTCAGCGCTGTTTGACGTCCACCGTTAGTGTTCCTATCAGGGCCCATAACTCCTCTGGCATATTAATCAGTCTGAAAGCCCAGTTTCTGTTTGTCATTTGCCAAGATATCTGCTGTGCATGCAGTTTCACTTTACAGCTGGCAAGGGAAGTGCCGGGTCTTTTGACCTTTTCCAATGAATATAAATTAATTTGTTGCATCATCAGTGCAGATGTCAAGCTTTTTTTGCAGTAAAGTAGATAGATTGATATGTAGAAATAACCAAGATTAGCGAATCATTTCAGGGTTAAACTAAAATGTCTACATACGTATACTGACAAAAATAGAGGCACAGGAATATGGAAGTTGGGTTTTAGCTGGGAAGGATAAATGACCAACTATATACTGTGGGCATAGGTTCCTATTGAATTAAAGATGGAATTACTGGAATAAAGACCCTGAATGATTAAGAGTTTTACTTTTAGTCACAACTGTAATACTAGTCTAAACAGGAAGCACTAAATCAAAATGAGCTGATAAAAATGTTCTAACACAGGAGTAACAAAGTGTAACAAGAGTCAAAGCCATACTAACAACTCTGTAAGTCTGTAACATTTGCTAATTAGCACTAAACACAAACTACAGCTATGAATGATGAGAAAGTCATTGGCTTTGCTGGTATTTTGTCATGAATCACAGTATTGGACAAATTAAAAGTTCGACTTGATGAAACCTCAGGAGATCACTGAAGTCATAACAGTTACCCCTGAGAGGGACCTGAATGCATGGGCCAAATTTCATGACGATAGTGGCTGAGACATTCCACTTTAAAACCGATAATGCAAACCTAACGGGGGTGCGAGAGGAAAAATGATGGTCACCAAAGTCAACTAGATCCATCCTCGGGGGACCATGACTGTTGGTGCAATTCATCTTCATTCGTCCGATAGTCGTCGAGGTATTTCAATCAGGACCGAAGTGACGAAATGTTAAAAATAAATATATAAATCTACAAGATACAGCACCAAGACAAATGAGACAAATAAAACACTTTTTTTCTATTTAATTAATATAAATCACTAATTAATATAAAATGTTAAAGAAATAAAAAAAAAGGCTGAATTTTGACTTCATTTACTTGACAATGCACGCATTAAGACGACAATGCACGCGTTAAGACAGTATACAGGATTTACAGGCTTACTTACAGGCCTCCGGAGGACTGGAGTTCAGTATCTAGCAGATAGTGTATTTGTTCCTTTAGCATTTTGTCTCTGTAAAGTTGAAGAAACAAAACATAGAACAGGCACAGGTACTTCTATGTAAAAACCCCATGACAATATACAAAAGAGTACCTTCAGTTGGACGATATCTCAGGAAAAGAACAGTGCCACCGACGCAGCTGTAATCCCAGGAGACTTTTTCTGACAGTATTGTAAACAGATGTGCACACAAAGTAAAACATAACACTGCTCGCTGCCATTGCCGTTTAAGAAAGTATGCAGATTAAATTGGCAAGTTGATTTCTTTTCCAAATGAATCCACCGTAGTACAAATGAACGATGCAGTACAATTGAAGAGATAAGGTGAAATTGCTAATATGTTCAGACATTTTTCAATCTAAAAAAAGAAACGTGTCCAACTAAATCTGCGGTTCTAACAAAAGCGAGTCTAATCAAATGCCCAGGTAACAGTTTCTTCCTTATAATAATATTGCAAACAGTCCAGCTCCTATGTCATAAGTTTAATATATATCTTCCTATTTCCGTGACCATCGGCAGTCTCAGAAATGCCCGGTAAGCCATCTTTGGATGCCAAAATGTTTCCCGCCAAGTGTTTTAAAATAAATATAGGTTTGTGCCACTATAAGGGCACTGAACCGATCAAGTCTCTTGTCTCGTGAGATTTCTCTCGGCTGGCCCGCCCTCTGGATGTCTTCAAACGGCCTTTAAAGTATGTCTGCCTCTTCTTCTCGAGGCAGACTCAAATGTCTGTTTTGATTTTGTCCAGAGAGTTGTCGATCTTTGTGAGAGTCTTTTTGATGCGCAGCGCTGTTAATCTGGCCGACGGATTCTGGTACCAGCACTCCTTCATGAGTTTAGCTATGGAGGTCAAAGTCTGAAAACAAATAAAGAGAAATCAATCAATCGGTGTGTCCAGTGTCAACATTAGAATATCGCCGAAATGCTCTTATATCTGGATATCAAAAGCATGCAGATTTGAACTATATACTGTATATTAATAACTATATAAATATCACTCACAGGGTCTGAAAACCATCTGTTTGGGACGTTGGGCCTCTGCTGATCCACACACACAACCTTCTTCATATCCTCAAAACTGGGATCGCTGGGGACCACGTCGTGAAAAGGTGGCTTGTAGTCTTCTACAATGCCTGCAAGGAGAGAGGTGCATGCAGCAATTCACTTTCAAGAACACTCAATCACTTAAAAACAAAGTGTAATAAAGTTACACTGACAAATGGCTGACACATAAAACACACTTTTTTTTTTTGCTCTTAACTTGCTCTCGAGTGCAGGCGTAGGACAAAATAGAGACATGAGGTTCCTCGTGGAGGGTAAATCACTATCTTAAGTGTTGCTGAGAGCCCACTTCCTACTGTAAGGCGATAAACCTATTTGACAGTGGATGAAGGAAGTAGGTTTTATTTCACATAAGAGGTCTCCGGCTTGTCCACAGACCACAGACAGTAGATGTTGTCGTGTGTATCAAAGCCAGATATTTCCATAATTCCAAGCAGAAATTACCAAGCATGGGGAAATCTGATGGCTTTTATTACAGATTCACAATTTTAGAGGAGGTGTGGAGTACTCCTGTATGGATATGGAGGTATATGGGCATGTATATGGAGGTACATGAGAAAGATAATGAATGGGGTGCCGGGGGTGGGCTCTTGTAGCTGCCTTTAAGTTTAGTGATGAATGTAATTTTTTTTCAATTTTATTTAATTCCTTCTGCGGTTTTGTTTATTATATTCATGGTTATTTGTCATCTTTCTTTTTTGTTGTTTTTGTGTTTTGTTTTTTTTGGGGGGGGGGGGGGGGGTTTGCAGTATAACAGGCCTAGTTTTTGTATCTGTGTATGGTTTTGATGTGTTTGGACGAATACAAACTTAAATGAGAAAAAACAAAAGCCAAGTATTTTATTTCTATCCCAGCCCGACTTAAAGCAATGGTTCTGTGTTCGATCTGAAAAGAAACATGTTCTCAACTATATGTAAAAAACAGTGACAATACAATCTACCACTTTGTTTTTTTAAAGTGACAATATGCTGCTTGTAGGTAATGCAGATTTGTTGGAAATGAGGACGATAGTTGAGAACAACAAGATAAGGTACGACTGCACCATCACCGTGTTGTGTAGAATGTTTACTGACCATTGCTGACTGTCCTCCTGGCGATCTCCCACAGGACGAGGCCCAGGGCCCAGATGTCCACTCTCTTGTAGGACTCGAAACAGTCCATCTGGATGGAGTCATCAAGCACTTCCGGGGCCATGTAGCGCTTTGTGCCCACTTTGGGGTTGTTCCCCACATCCAACTCGTTGGTGTCTTGAAAATGCATGACGGCCAGACCTAGCACGAAAACACAGAACACGTATAAAGTTCCCCTCCAGATATGAGACGTATACAGCCTTCTGGTGTTTTTCAGTGGTAGGGGACTTAAAAGCATCCAGTCTCTGACAACTATAATGAAACAAAACAAAACACTCACTCCATCGACTGATGCTGAAACACTACTTGTTTTTGGTAAAAGCCCTGTTCCCACAGGATGTAATCCAACATAAAAACAACTCGCTTGGGAGACAACAACTGCTGCCATGTTAGTCGGGAACAGCGAAATGCGTCATCCAGAGCAGAATTTGTTCCATCGAGCATGTAAACACGCCGAGTCTGTCGCAAGCTTATGGCGTGTACCTGAATTTGCTGTTATTTGAGCACCTGCAAATGGAACATTGGTGTATTAGATAAAGTGGTCAGAGTTCCTCTAAATGCGTTTTTGATCAAGGGCTTGTGGTACATTTAGGCTGTGGATGTTCTGCCTCAATTAACAACAAATATGGCTAAGCGGATAGATGCGAGTAGAGGGATATTATTGCAGATGCATCTCTTATGCAATACCCATAAACCACAACTTTCAATCTTCAAAACAACCGTCAGTAGTTTTCCATCAACCCTCATCTTTTCCGCTTATCCGAGCCAGGCCGCGGCGGCAGCAGGCTTAGTCGGGCATTCTAGACGTCCCCTCTCCCCCAGCAACGTTTTCAAGCTCTTTCCTGGTGAACCCTGGAGCGTTCCCGGGCCAGATGAGATGTATAATCTCTCCAGCGGGTTCTCAGTCTAATCCGGGGCCTCTTAACCGGTTGGACGTGCCAAGAAATCTCTCAAGGAAGGCGTCCAGGAAGCATCATGATCAGATGTCTGAGCCGACCTCAGCTGGTCCCTTTTGGACGCAAAGGAGAAGCGTCTCTATTCAGAGTTCCCTCCGGGTGTCTGGGCTCCTCACCCTCTCTCTAAGTTTGAGCCCAGCTGCCCAACTACCATAACCCAAAGCTCATGACGATAGGAGAGGGTCAGAACGTAGATGGACTGCTAAATCGAGAGCTTTTCCTTCCGGCTCAGCTTCCTCTTACAACGCCTGTATCACTGAACCGCCTGTCCGTCTCACAGCCCATTTTAACCTCACTAGTGAACAAGACACAGAGATACTTGAATTCCCTCGCTTGGGGCATTGACTCACTCCCAAGCTAGTGGGCGCAATCCACCGTTTTTCCAGCAGAGAACCATGACCTCAATCTCAAGAGGTACAGACTCCCAAAAGTTAAACTTTTATAACTATTTGATTAAAACAGCGTAGGGAAATGTAAACAGCGGATTTATGATACAGATTGGTCAGCATTCTCACCAAGGTCAGCAATGCAGCACTGTCCGTTCTTTTGAACCAATATATTTTTGCTCTTGAGGTCTCGGTGGGCAATGGCCGGTTTGCCCTGAGTGCCGAAGATCTCAACGTGGAGGTGTGCTAGGCCGCTTGCGATGGAGAGCGCCATGCGGAGGCAGCTGGAGGCATCGAGGGTGCTGAGTTGAAGGTAGTCGTACAAGGAGCCCATCTCATGGAAGTGTGTAATCAGCCACAACTGAGTGCTGGAGTTCCTCGAGGTCATGTCTGAAGCTATGAAGCCTAAAATTGAGTGAAATATTATCAATGCAATTAATAAACTAAACTTTGATCAATACACGCACCATTGTATGGAAGCCTGCAGAAGTCTTTTTTTTTTTAAGCCTGTATACATGAAACATGGTACGCACCCAGGATGTTCTCATGTCTCAGCAGCACAGTGTTGTAGATCTCAGTCTCTCTGAACCAGGACTTCTCGTCTCTGGAGGAGAAGATTTTGACGGCGACACTCTCTCCCTGCCACTGACCCCTCCACACTTCACCGTAACGGCCCTTACCTGGTGGGCAGAAACATGGGAGGAATGAGCAAACACAGAAATGGACTCGTAAAAACTGTGTTACTTTACACGAGCATTACTTGATTGATACTTTTGTCTCTCTTATGTCTAAAGGTTGCTCTTAGCGCTAGAATTACCATTATTTACTCTTTTAGCTCATCGTCTCTCTGAAGGGAGTTTCTAGCAACAACAAACTGTGATAAGGTTCACTGTATGCTGGCTGAACAGTTCCAAATAGTAGATAAAGCTACTGGTCAGCGTCTGATTGGATGATAAAGAAAGTCAAACATTTTGCAGCCACAGACCACGATGTGTTGAAGTTTAGCGAAATGGAAAGCAAGTAATGAAATGACTTTCATCGGTATCATGTAGCTATTTAATGAGGGCATAGACATCAGTTTTCTAACATGTTCACAACAACAACATTGTAAGCAGGTAACGTTGTGGCGTCTGTATAAATATCAGCTTATTTTGCTGCCTCCTAGTGGCCACAAATCAATTAATGCATATTAAATAAACAAAAGAATGCATATAAAATACAAGTAGTGGGGTAGAGAAAAATGCTTCACAGCCAGTTCCAACTCTTCAAGGGGGAATTTATAACTCTGGTAAGTTATCACAGCAACAATGATTTGCTCCTCTGTCAATACACGTGAGGTAAACAATGCTACATAGTACTGTATCTTGCATATATGCCCTTACACATCCTGCAGGAGGCAGAGTTTTCTGAGGCAGCGCCATTGTCAATATGACAACAGCCTTTAACGGAGCGCTTACCTACACACTCATTGAGTGTGATTTGTCGTGCAACAGTTCTCTGAACGAGGAACGGGAGTCCTGAGCCACTTCCTGAAGTGCAGGAATGATCCAGAAGATCCTGGCAAAGAGGAAAAACAGAAAGTACAGGTTTTGTAAATGTACATGTCTGTGTCTGCGGCTCGAGCATTAAAAAAAAAGATGAAATACGGAGCATCTGGGACTTAGATGGAGACGAATACAACAGGCAGCCTTTGATGTGGGTGGGGGGGGGGTAAGCAGCGTGGGTATCACGATATTGTGTGCGTCTGTGCTGGAGGTGCAGAGTACCCCCTGCTGAGTAAACAACAGAAGTGCCACCCCCTCCCCGATGACTGGTGTGGGCGCTGGAGGGCCAGACTCCAAAACAGGTGCAATGCTGCTAAGCCTTTCTTCTTCTTCTTTTTTTATCTCAGCTAAAACACATGCAGCATCCCGGTGCTGACACAGGAGGGCAGTGTGCCGCAACAGAGCGGGCATCTGCTGGAGCAAAACAAACGCTAAACTGGGAGGGGAAGATGATGAGGAGTGAAAACAACAAAGAAGAGTGATGCCTCAGATAAACAGATGCATAATGCAAGAGCTGCCTGGGAGACAATTTGGAATCACAACACAGGAACGCAAGAGACAGAGGCCATAAAATGAAGGATGAGTTGCTCTGCAGAGAGTTTAAATCCCTCTCTTTGGTACAGGAGGATTGATTTTTGGAGGGTATATTTGGGCCAGGCCGCTAAGCAGCAGAATGCAATCAGAACGAGGCAATATCACCATAATCACACGACTTTTGGGCAGCAGCCTCCAGAGGGACCAGCACATGTGTTTCAGTCTGATATGCTTTTCACAGCCACACCACTGTTCCTAATATCCTTTCTCAGGGTGCTGCCAAGCACTTTTTTTTTTTTTTTTTATTATGCCGCAGCAAACAAACATTCTGTGGCTCCATATTTGGGCTTTTCATTGCCAAGTGCACTGATGGACTTTGGATATAGCTTGAAAGAAAGCCAAAATCAGCCATTTCTTCCTCTGACACACACATATATACTCATGAATGATCATACTTTAACAGTAAGACGTGTTATTTACAAGTCTCGTTATTAAAGATAAATGGGATAATCTAAACGTGCTTAGAAAAAGAGATTCTGTCTTCAATGACAGCTGAAAGTTTTAGCTACAAGTGTGTATAGAAATGCCTTCAATTGAAAAAAGGACACTCATGTATGTCCATTTAAAAACGTATGCTTTGGTGAGGATACAGAATGACAAAATGGACGGTAACCGTCGTGCATTTTGTCGGGGCACAAGCAAGACAGAGTTTCAGCTGAACTTGATTACACAGTGCGTAAGCCAGTGAATGTGCTGGGTTGTCTTTCAGACTGAACGCTAACCACAGGACTCCACCTAAACTCTGGATCAGTTCAGTGGGCCTCGGAACATAAACCACTCTGCAGAGAACTTACAATCCACAGTTGAGTGGAGAGAAAATAAATAGCGGAAGACATCCCTCTAACAGACTGGAAAAATAGAAAAGATTCAAAACAAGTTTTAGAGTATTCCAGCAATAGCACCACCCACACACACACACACACACACACACACACACACACACACACACACATTTTACATTAATATATGTTGTTTTTTTTTACCTGCTCCAAATCTTTAATTCAGTATTTGTGGCATGTTTGGGTTAATCACAGAATATAAGACTAAACCCTCGATTACAGTGCCACCACATGACTTGTTGCCTTGATCACAAATCTGGATTAAAAGGTGGCAAACAAGGTTTATCGTGCCATCTTGTCTCTACTGTATATTATCTTGAGTCAAATGGTAAAAATGTGTGCAAAGAAGATGCACAAGTCTTCACTAATCCAACCTTGTTTCAACTCATCAGCTGAATCCCTTCCGGTAATAGAACACATCATTTCAGAAGGGGGTTTTCCATCTCTGTTGTTGGTATACATTGGCACAATGAAGACTCCAAGTGATTTTATATAATCCTTTACCAACCTTGAAATTATATTAATTTTCTTTCATAATACAGCTGTGCTTACAGTGCACATTTCAGATACATCAAGATAGTAAAGCCAACACAATTTAATTGATGTTTCCTTCCTAAGTGCCTTTAATGATACTGGCTGTTTCACTAACTCTATTACTCAGTAAACAGAGACACCTCACTGATTTATTTACTAATTCAAACTTCTATATGGCAGCTAGCACAGAGAGGAATAAGTGGGTTAAAATAAAAGACTGGAATTGAATTTGACATTTAACATGCTATTCAATTAAAATATGCCTCGAGCAGCTCCAATACTATTCTTTCCAAAGAGCTTAGGCGGTAGAATCCTACTCACCGCCAGAGTGCTGTCCCCCACGTTGGATGCTATGAGGCCATCGATAGTTCCATATTCTGCATCTCGGGATGTTAGTCTCTCCATCTGGTTGTTGTGGATGCGTCTGAACACCAGGATAGCGACAGCAGAGAGGACGATGAGGATGATGACGGGCGCCACGATGACGATAGCCAGTGTGGTCACGCTGTAGCTGGAAAGCTCATCGGCTGTGCGGGGAGAGAAAACGTTCACGGGGTGAGATTTCGTCAGACTCGTTCTGGACATTTTTTTTAGAACGCAAAATAAAGCTCGATTTCTAAGCTTCGATTTTGGCTTGCATCTGTCAGAAGACTGAGTGCTCAAGTCGACAACAGACGGGAGGCGTCCACTGGAACGGAGCAGCGACACAAGAACAAATCACAGGTTCTGGATCTTCAGGAGAAGCCAGTTAGGGGTGGGGGTGCACATGCCCGAGCATTCATTCACACGCACAAACACACAGAAAGTGGATCTCATCGAGTGAGCAGAGGTCGGGCCTGAGGAACTGACCACCATTCACACTTTCCAAACATTCCAAAAGGGAAAGACGGCTCAGCTCTGCCAGACAATGATCCCCTTTTCTCAACTCAAATAATGAGAGAGAGATATATATATATATATATATATATATATGAAAGTTGTATTTTTCTCTGAGCTAATCCCCAAATATATAACCAAAAAGACAGCTGGGGTATTGTAGGTATGAATATTAATCTGCCGTAGGGGACAGAAACAAAAAGTGCAACAGCAGCTCTGTGTATAGATGCCTGCCTCTCCTTCGCTCCCAGGTGGCTTTACCCGCTGGGCTCTTGTCAGCCCGCTCTGACAGCCTCTGAGAGGACACAGGGGGAAGTGCACGGTGACTAAACAATATTCAAAACCTCCATTTGGTTGCTCACCGTCTCCCCCCGTTTCATAAGGTGCCAGGAGTGTGACCACACAGAGGTGTAACTTGGGCCAAGAGAAACCTTTCAGAAACTCTGAAAGGGGTGTTAGCAATTTCCTTAGTACACAGTTCAATGCTGAAATCAGTAGATGGAGCTCTTGGGCATCGTAGTGTACCTTTGACAGGTAGCTCCACAGTGATGTTCAGGTTACACAGGTGCCCGTGGCAGCACTCCACGGTCTGGTCTCTGGAGGGTGGGGTCTTGCAGGTCAATGTGCTCTGCTCATAAACCTTGAAGCAGCCTTTCTGGTACACCCGGGAGCCGGCGCTGACCGTCAGGGATGAGAAACACTGGTGGCCCTTGCAGCGTTTCTCTTTGTCACATGAGCTGCCCTCGCATACACAGTCATGCTCCTCTTTGATCAGGAGCTTTACTTCCTCCTCTGCAAGAGGACATAGCTGATTAATAATGACACTTTTGACAAAATAAATCATTAAAGCTATTCCTGCGTTACTATAAATATGCATATCGCTCTTTATGGCGTGTTAAAAATCTAAATTCAAGTAGAATTTGTCATAAAATGAAATAATTGTGGGTGACATAAGGTCTATGATGAACGGCAGCCAGGAGAAATGTGTACAATGTGCACAAAGTCACCTCTCCCTGGAGTTTGCACGGTGACGTTCATGTTACACAGATGGCCCTGGCAGCACTTGACAACATGGGCCGGTGAGGGTGGCATGGCGCAGGTGACTCTGCCCTCCTCGTCGTCCCTCAGGCAGCCCTTCTGTTGGACGGCCACCCCGTCAATCATCTCCAGAGAGGAGAAACACTGCTGGCCCGCACAGCGATGGTCTCGCTCACACACACCGCCCTCGCACATACACTCCTGGTCCCTGAGGACCGGTCTGCCAGCAGACGGTTCTATATCTGATAAGAGGAAATAAAGATACGGGGAAACCCATTACAGCAATACTATTAGCAGACCATTAAATTAAACAGCATTCACTCAGATCACAAAACATGAAAATGGATCTCTGCTGTGTGGCTTGAAGAGGCCAGTCAAGTAGATTTAAATGTATGACTTTTGACAAATAATTAATGACAATTTCTTCATATTTTAAAAAGACTAAGTCACTTGCTTCCATGCATTGATTATGAAAATCCTACAGATGTTCAGGCAGGTTATTTTTCACACTGTGTTATGGGTTCAAACACCTCACCTTTCACCGGTAACTGCAAGGAGACGTTCATGTTGCACAAATCCCCAAAGCAGCATTCTACCAGCAGCTCAGGAGTCGGCGGGCTTTCGCATCGCGACGACCCTTCCTCATTACCCACAATGCAGCCCCTCTGAAGGGCCGACGTCCCGTTCAGCACGGAGAGGGAGGTGAAGCACTGCTGGCCGAAACACCGGCCCCCACTGCTGCAGGACCCCCCGTCACACAAACATACAGAGTTTCTGGAACTGACATCACCTTTAAAATAAAAATAAAAAAAAACAATCATGTCAACATCCCTGAAAATGTGTTACATAAGATGATCGGTGCTTATCCTTTGCATGTATCTATTGTCAGTACGCGGACATTTGTGAATCGTCGCCTTAAAAAAAGCTCCTTTTTCTACTGCATTCTATCGCCACTGCAGTTTTTTTTAAATAACACTGCGAGACAGCAGATGAAAGGGTGACAGACTGGGGAGGGGCGGGTGAAGGGGGGAAAAAAAAAAAAATGAATTTTTGGTCTGTGCATGTAAAAGACTTGAGGGGGACAGAGAAAGACACAGAGGTTGAAGGATTGTGCGCATGTTTAACCAGAGTAAAAGAGAATAAGAGAACTGAGACATCCAGCACACACACACACCCTTCAAGCTACTACATGTACTTGGGACAAGCTGTGTTTTGAGACAAGACACTTACCTTCCAGGCTTGAACAGGGAAGGACCAGGGCGATCACAACCAAAAGAAACATGCCCCTCACCGCCATTGTAGAGCTAGATGGATAAAAATAGAAGAAGAGAGAAACATAAAAATGAGGCTGCACTCCGATGAATAAATGTACATGCAGAAGGGGGGCTGGAATTGTATTCAGAGCAAATGATGGCAATTTTTATACTGAATACCTTTTGGTATTTTTTGTAAAAACATATTTCAGGA
>NW_022280050.1:5023955-5029173 GCF_004355925.1 Anarrhichthys ocellatus
GAGAGAGAGACAGACAGACAGACGACCACGAGAGAGACAGACAGACAGACGACCACGAGAGAGAGACAGACAGACGACCACGAGAGAGAGACAGACAGACGACCACGAGAGAGAGACAGAGACAGAGAGAGAGAGAGAGAGAGAGACACACACACACACACACACACACACACACACACACACACACACAGAAGACCACGAGAGAGAGAGAGAGAGACAGATACCGACAGGAATTTACTGTCGACCAAAAAGTAATAGAAAAGCAATTTTACAGAGGGAGACCTTTTCTTGTTTTTAGAAAAAGAGTAAACACCAAGTTTAAAATGTTAAAGTAAAGTGGGTCTCAAGCCTTCCTGTTGTCCTGGCAACAAGGCATTGAGTGGCAAGCAATGGGGAGACTGGTGCTCTCTTATTGGCTGCCTCTAAGTGTGTGTGTGCATGCGTGGTGATGTGTGTGTTTGTTGGAGGGACAGGCTGCTTGGCAGTGAGGGGAGAGGAGCAGACAGGCGAGAGAGGAGGAGGACGAGGAGAGTGTGGGTGCCCAAATACTATCATTTAGAGACCTGGAGACAGTCTCATCCTTCAATATTTAATGCGTCTCTAGAAGCGTCCACATTGGCTGTGCGGTTATGTTTGTTTGTTTCATCCAGTGACACATATTTTTAACAGACCACCAGTTTACTCACACTGTAAACTCAAAAGAAAAAAAAAAAAAAATCCCCCCCCATAGCTACCCAAAGACGACATGAGAGTTCTCGTCGCAGCCTGCAGCGTGCCCCCGTTTATGCCATACTAAGCACCGGGGCTGTTATCTTGGAAGCATGTGTTTGCGCGCCTGAATGCATCTGTGCCACTGATAAATACCCAAGCACCCTCCCCCCCCCCCCCCAAGCCTTTGTGCCCGTCTCCCAGACATAAATGATTAAGCGCATGATGTTAGCATTAGCCCAACGGTGGCGTCTGTACGGGCCCGCTCGCACACAGACCACATGCTGCTCCTTTAATCGGAGCACAAAACAGAAGCTGCCACACAGAGATAAACGGGAGCTCTGTCTGCTCCCTTTGGACCAGGGGAGAGGGGGGGCAGCAATGTAGAGCGGGGGAGAGGGGGGCAGGGAATGGGCAGGAGGGCATGGGGAGGTCTAGCCAGGGGGCAACTGGGGGACAGTGGGTCAGAGAAGGGCAAAGAGCAGAGCCAGTGTGGGCTCAACAGGGAGGGAGGAAGTGGGACAAGGAGGTGTCTGGATTCAGCGCCCCAGGGGGACAGCAGGGAGAAGGGCACCATGCTGGTAGGGGGGGGGGCCGAAGGAAGCAGGATAAAGAGATAAGCAGAGGGGTAAAAGACAATAGTCTGGAGCACATGCTAGAGCCTAGGAAAGGAGATTCTGTCTAATCTCGATATTGACTCGTATATCACTCGAAAAAGAGCACGATACCCCGACTCACGTTGCTGACAGATCAATAACTCACCTCAATAAACTAAGTAGAGCCCCGTCATGGGGCTCCATTTATGGCTTCAATAAGTGTAGGTAAATGATTTGCTGCTGCTGTTTTGTTCATATTTACTGCTGAAAGAGTCTCGACGGGGCACTGAAGTCATCTCCGTCTCAATTCATCTCTCCGCGAGGACACTTCGTCTTCAACAAGCCATCGCAAGCAGTGAGACGCACGCCGACGACCGAGCCGCTCGGTGGTCCTATTACGTGCCGTCATCTACAAAGCAAATACTTCCGTCTGCGCAGGAAAACCTGGAGGGCCTTTCTGCCCGATCACACGTCCACTACTGTATGTTTTACACAGTCTATTTTGAACATAAACTACTCCACATGTATCCACACGTGAGGCAAAGCTAGCTGCTAAACATATCATCAAGCCGGCTAGCAGCTTCGCCTGATGAATACACCCAGGACTAGTGATTGTAGTCCTAGGTGTGTATTCTAGAATGGAGAGAGGCAGGGCGAGCATCTGCACAACCGATTGCGATCTGAGCAGACAACTTTATGGCGCTGTGTGTGTGTTGCAGCTCTCTCTATCCCTGCATATTGAATTCTCTGGCAGTGTTCGGCACTGTGTGTGTTCACTGAGCTGACATCCTGCCAAGGGTGTGCTCTGAACCCCCCCAACCCCACCCCACCCCACAACTATCTGTCTCAACCCCCCTTCTTTTCCTTTTACTCCCTCGTCCTATATCCTCCGATGTGGTGTTGTAATAAGAAACCAGCATAGATACCACATGGTAATTATGTTTTCCCAGGTTTACTGAATGACTCTTACAGTACGCAGAGCGACATTTTATAGAAGCTTGGAAAGGTGGCCAAATTTCACCCAAATGTGATTGTGTTGCAATGCATTGCATTATGATGCCGACTCGCTCTCTGTGAAGAGTCAGGCAGTTGAAATATTGGTATCCCAAGTGTATTGAGCTCATGTAGCGGTAGAGAGTAAATGAAGTACAGTGCACAAGTATATAGCAAATATAAACATGTGGTTATATTTTGTATGTGGTGCACTGTTGAGGATTTAACTAACCATCTCAACCAAGCTACCTACACATGAAGTCATCAGTGATAATAACACATACAGGCATAATTAAATGTGTGTATGAATGCACGTTTGTCAGGGGTCCCTCTGCACAAACAGTACTTTAGATTTTGAGTTGATAATCTTTCACTTTAAATTCTGAATGCGGTCGCTTTTAACATCCACTACGGATTCACACCTTACATTAGTAAATGAATCTGAATGCTTCTCCCCACCGCAGGTATTTGGTATGAAGATATCAATGCCTCTGAACTGCGTAAGCACTGACCACTGCTCTTGGGAATACAGAGACCACATTTAGCTCGACACAAGGTAGTCAAAGTGTGTACAACCTGGAGAGAAATAGTCCAGATAGACTCGGCCCTGTGAAAAGTATGCGAGGGTTAACTCTCCCACTTATCAAGGCTCCCGTCTTTTGACGCCATGTTTCCTTCCCAGACTCTTTCCAGTGATCCCGCTCCAGAGGGCCATCTTGATAAGCACTTCTCTGAGATGTTGAGCAGACTTTCAAGTGATTAAATGGAGATGATTAAACATGCAAACTCAAATATTGTGCGATTGGTAATGCTACCGCATGTTGGCAGTTACGATGATTTAAATGTATTGTCTTGCCATTTGTTGTTTCTAGGGTGACATCTTGTGAATGACAAAACATGACTTTGTCTGATGAGCACGGGTGCATTCGCTGAGGATGAAGAGGGAGGAGGCCAGAAAGCCCTGCAGGAGCTGCTGAGTCATCGCGCTGGCACAAGAGAGGGGAGACGAGAGGCGGGATCTGTGTCTGAGCAGGCAGGCAGGCTGGCACAGTTACTGCGGCGCAAATAGCCGGGGCACTGAGGAAGCTGCGCAGAAAAAAAACAAAAAACTGCGGGGCGGTCGAGCGGAGGAAGCGGGCAGAAGACTGGGGGGCAATGCGGAGCCGGCACCGGCCCCTCCCCCGACCCAGACAGCCGAAGAGCCAGCATGCCATCAGGGACACACAGATGGTTTGGCTCCTAGGTGGACGTGGGTGTAACACAGACCTGCGGGCGAAAGTTGTCCTCTCTGCAGCAGCCCACATTTATATTCACACTACAGCTCAGCGAAGCAACACAGTCACCTCAGCACATTCTCTGCCTACAGTCAAATACAGCACTTGGGGTGACTCAAACTAAAAGTTAAAAGAATACACAACCTGAACTTTTTAGTAGGTTATGAGGGAGTACACAAGATCTGTGTTGGTTTAAACAAAAAACATTGAGTATCAGGGGGACCACCCAACAAAATGTGCCTTCCAAAAGCCAAGGACTACCTCACAATGTGCTGACACTCAACATGAAGCACAACGATAATGGTGAACCACTTTAGGAGAGATTCGATGGGCCTGGCCGTCTTGTGGAAGGCTTGTGGTGTAGATAGCTGTTGGCTGAAGGCCCCTACACACTGTGTGACATTGGCAATCTTGCAGCTCCATTACATGTCACACTGTGCAAGATGGATCCAATAAAATCTCCTATTAAATCTGTGTCAGGCTGTACAATATCAAATTCTGAGGGTGCGATGAATGCCTGATGAAATGTAGGACCAGGGGAAGACCGGTCATGAAGTAAAATGACCTGCAGCAAAGCATCAAACAAGGTTTGAGCCAAACTTCATTTAAAATGTCGGACGGAATTATGAGTTGATATTTTGCAGACTCTGCTACAGCGCCCACATTGAAATAATTTGGTCCTTTGTGAAAGCGGCTGATTGAAGGACCAACGCTTTACTGTCGATGTTAGTCGGGCTCAGCCCAGAGCGTAGGCGTGTTTATGCCAAGCGACCAATAGACCAGATGGTAGTCGACTTTCCACAACAGGCAGATCATCATAGCAGCAGGATCAGCAAATATTAAGACAGATATTTTTGCTTGATAATGTGAAATATTCTCTGACAAATAAACATCAAGTGACTCACACACTTGGCTTTAATCTGCATGTTAGTAAGAGCACAAAACACAAGCAAAACTTTGCTTTATGGAACCAAAAGCGGCCCAAACACCCCAGATTTAAACACTTGTATATATTTAGGAGATGATAACGAACCAAACACAGGTATTGTACTGGCAGCAGTGTTGAAACAGAGCTCAATGCGGCGCTGTGACCCTGTCTGGTGTAAGTGTGAAACAGGCTGACCCTGTCTTGATTTCCTGTGTCGTGCACTTAGGCCGCGCGTGAAAGCCGTGCGCTTCAGCTGGGTACAAAAGCCAAGCTCGATAACCTTTTGGAAACACACCTCGCCGGTCCAAGGGCCCATCGTCAAATGCGGAGACGAATCCGCGGAGCCCCATCGGGGTCGAGCCGGGCTTCATCTCTCGGGGCCCCTACAGTATCTCAGCAGCTGCCTCCTTTCACAGTGTGAGGAATGTAATCAAATGCAAATGCCCCCCTGCGTATGTTCAACCCTCACTCACACATTCATTGCGGTTGGCAACGGCATAGCGGGTTTTTGTTCCTTGGATACAGTGTCACTCACTCACTCACTCACTCACAGTATTCGGCCTAGATCAGATGTAATCAGAGACAATAGCTGCCTTTTCTTCCTGCTGTGCTCCCACCCTACCTAAGCTCTGTGTTTTCTCAAGACGTCACAGACACACAGAACTGAAACTAAAGCAACACTTCTACCCAGTAAGTAATAGCAGTTGTTTTTTTTTTTT
>NW_022280050.1:5029273-5029987 GCF_004355925.1 Anarrhichthys ocellatus
GTTCTGCAAGGTTTTATTATGGTTTCAAAAAGGCTTGAAATCTCGTGAGATGCAACTTGGGAAGATTTTACAGCATTGTGAAGACACCGTTAACAAGTCATCTAACGCAATGGTCACCATAGTAATTAAGACCTTTATCACACAGCTATGAAAACATGTGAAACAAGCCCATTCAAACAGCATCTTTATGGTCCCCGGCCATGTTTGCCGACCGAGGAATGCACAAACACTCTTCCCTCCAAAACGACCATCTCGCAAAGTTCACTGCCCCGGGGCAATGCCACTCTGAAAAGACACCTTGGTTCGTATCACCGTGCACCCTTTTAAACACATTCTCCCTTCTCGTGAAACAAGAGAATCAGCCAAAACGGACCAAAAGAGCCGTGTGCACAGCTAGACCAAGCTCAGGGAATATTTAGTCTGGATTGATTTCTGCACCGTGTGCGTCCGGGAGTCAGAGGGGCTATCGTGATCTCCCCGGCTGTGTGACCCACAAAAACATCCACCAAACCAATGATCACCGCGCTGACAATCACTCAGCAAACAGCTTGAAAGAAAACAATGAACGTGCAGCGCTACGCTCCGTAGCCATTACACCCTGCTGCCAATGGAGCCTTTATGGCCGGGAGTTTCCTGAGCCTTTCCGGAGAAGAGAGACTTCTAAAGGCACACAGAGAGAGAGAGAGAGAGAGAGAGAGAGAGAGAGAGAGAGAG
>NW_022280050.1:5030087-5036194 GCF_004355925.1 Anarrhichthys ocellatus
AGAGAGAGAGAGAGAGAGAGAGAGAGAGAGAGAGAGAGAAGACAGAAGACAGTAGTGTCTCGTATCCCTTTTATCCGTCTCCACTGGTCCTCATCCAACATTGGAACACAGAATGAGAGAAATCAATAAGTCTGTGCGGAGCCACCAGAAGAAAAGAGCGAGATTCCCAAAACAGCAAACGGTAACAAGACTCAAAATCAGGCAAAAACACAGGCGGTCTTTTATCTTTCTATTCCCCCCCCCCCCCCCCCCTCTCTAACTTCCCATGTCATGCTGAGACTGCATTGCCCGCAGGTCCCAGGCAAGCTCCTCTCATCGTGATATGTTTGGGCTACATAAAGCTGACGATTATTAAAAAGGCTCAAGCATTTTTTTTTTTTGAGCCTAAAAATAACACTGCAGACAGAGGGGCCCCTTTCTAAAGAGCCGGACACGAGCACAGAGCAGAGGCATATTCAACCCACATGCTGCGTTTCTCTGCAGCCTGCTGCCTCGTCTGATGCCAGGTTTGTTGCTTGTCAAACTTTCTAGTAAATCAGCATACACACACACTGATGCGCACACACACACACACACACACAGGATATATATGGCCAAAACTGCAGCAAGATAGCTAGAAAGGTTACCGCAATGAGCTGTAGACTTCAAGCCAAATTCTGCCCCCTTTCTATTCTCCAGCCGCCGCCTCCGACCCGCATTCGCATTCACATTCTCTCACACACACACACACACACACACACACACACACACACAGTATCCCCTCCCTCTCTTCCTCCCTGACTCCAGAGCCACCTACATGGAGGAGCTATGAGACTCTTGCTCAGACTTGAAGCCGTCTATCTTGGTCTCATAACTGCAGTTCTCTTGTTAATGACAGACTGTGTAACCTGATTCCACACACACACACCACTCTCTCTGGGTTTTTTTTGGAGCTAGCCCTTCCCTCTGCCTCCACTTGCATATTGTACCAAACCCAAACTGCAAGCTGCTTCTGACAGCCAAATTACTGTGCACAGAAAAACCATCGCTATCAGAGGTGCAGAGGCCAAGATATCTGCAGCCCAAGAATTCGGGAGTCCTAATTGTGGATAAAAGGCATGAATGAGGCATGTGTAGGAGAACGTTCAGATAGACATCTAAAACATCATTTCTAATAGTGTCTGTGAACCAATGATTACTTTCCCTTGTAGTACTCTGAGCAGTATGTTTTGATAATATTACTATTGGCGGTAAGATTGCGTAACGACATAAATACCGCTAAGCATCATGGTAAATCAGACACACTTAAGGCCTCTTTAAAACAAATGCGAGGAAAAATAATTATTCAACATTCCAAGACACTCCAAACCAGTCCCCATTGTTGGGAATGCATTGTTAGTCTCGGGGAGACAGATAACCTCCAACTGGTGGAGGAATAAGTTACCACAGAGAGGCGGTTTGGAACAATGGCACTGGCCCAAGGCCAAACAATAACATTGTTGTAGACCGAGAGACGCTGAGGAGGAGTGGACCAATCACAATGGCGGGGTGAGCGACCGCAATCAGGCCGGTGTGCCCGTTACCTCGGCTGAGCAGGACGGGGTGGTCAAAGACCCCCCCCGGAGTCGAACCATATCTCAGACCACTATCAGCCAGACGCACAGCAGGCGCCCAACATGGAGGCCCCGACTTCAGTGACTGGTCAGCTGTGGGGTTACACACTCCAGATCCTCAAGCAACCACGCAAACCCCACCGCCTTCTAACCATAACAGATCATCTCCTCTGGGATTCCTCTAATCCGGTCCGAGGAGACTTCACCGACAACATTAAATGTATTGCATGTTGCTTTGAGTGGCTAACCCGTATAGATTAAACGAGGTGCCATGCATGTACATTAAAGTGCGGTCAACTGAATGGTTTAGGTGTGTCAGCAGAAGTGCATCACACAGTTAACGGGAGCTTCGGCCGTGCTGTGTTCGATCTCCACCAGGCTAGGCTGCACAACAACAACAACAACAAATGCACATTCAAGTGCTCCCCAGACATTTGGGCCACTAGTGAAGAGAGACGCGATTAGTATGTGGGAATGGGATTTCTTAGAGAGCCAGAGAGTTGATTCGGGAGGAATAACACTTCAGTGTGAGACGTTCCCCTTTCACACATCTTTTAATCGGCACAATTATCCCCTGAATGTTTTGCAGCTAGCTTTAACACCTCTGGTAATGAAGTTGGCACCCTCTCATCAGCAGGTCTGCCGGCTTTACATTTAATTGCCACCATGCAATCTTATCACACACCATTTCCTGTTTGGGTCTGATTGTTCCTCGGTGAGGGAGAGGCATGTCAAACAAATACTCTGGAAGAACTATATTGGAGATTTGTCTTAAATGTCACTTCATTGCCAGCTAGTTATAAATGAAACCACAGAGCATTGTAAGTGTGTGTGTGTGTGTGTGTGTGTGTGTGTGTGTGTGTGTGTGTGTGTTTTGGGCTCTCCCACCTCCCCCCAGGACTGCGATTGTGATGTTAAAGTGCTCAGCACGGGATGATGAGACACACGATCAAGCAGTGAACGACCCTCCCAAAAGACTGGTTTGCATGACAAAAACAAACAAACAGCAACCTCTTAACAAAGTCACGACTAGTTGCAAAGTTGCTAGCTTGCACGTGACGTAGATATTACAGGTCGCAATGCTAGACTCGAGACGTTTATTGTCACACGTTTAGCATCATCACCATTGACCAAAAAACATCTCTTTTACGCGTAGAAAGAAAATAGGCTTCGCTGCGTGGAGAAGGCTGCTACCCCCTCTGCTAAACCACAACATGCGGGCATCTGTTCACACAACACAAGGAGCGTACATATATTGCTGTATGTGGCTGCAATTGCAAAACAGGCCAAGATTTTTTTTTACGAGGAAAAGCTGAGAGGGATCAGCAAAACTTCTCCACGTCTGTGGAAATGTCTGTTAGGCTTTATGCACAGTTAGATTCTAGCCAGGCCTCCGCGATGATCAAACTTACCTTGGTGGGGTCTCTTTTTTTTTTTTTCTTCAAAGTGCTTTATGAGAGCTCGGTAAACTGGCGCAGGTCGAACTTACTCTGCCATCTCCCGAGGATTCACCGACAATACCCGATTTGTTTTCCTAAAGTCTGAAGCGCAGCAGAGCCTACATGACGCCAGCGTTAACGTCCGTCGTTTTTGCTCGGTGCAAAAAAAAAATATATATGCGATATTCAGAAGAGAGGAGACGTAAAGACACTTTTTTTTTTTTTAAACGGTATGCGCCCCTTTTCAAATACACCGGCACTCTCTGGGGCTTCACGACTCGCACTCGAACCCACAAAGGCAAAAAGCCAGGGTTGGAGGAAGTTACCTTTGCAACAACTCTCTGTGATTAAGCGGCGTGAAACGACACGATAAATACGGGCTTTTCCGGTCATGCGTTTCAAAATAAAACTAGGTAGCTCTTCGTCTTTCTTTAAATGTGTTATTTCCAAGGGTCGAAGAATAAGTCATATAATCAATTAATTATTTATATTGTGTAAAGGTAGTATAAGGAAAAGGTAGACAGTGGCAAAATACAAGTAGTCATTTAAGGAATTGTGGTGGGCCTATTTTAGTATTTCCATTTTATTTTTTTACTTCTGCTCCATTACATCTCCATGTTGTAGTTGCATTTAAAAAGACATGTTTACATACAAAACATATCATAATCTCATGAAATATATTTTAGATCAAGCTACCCATATATACGCCTTGACCCACTACAACTGAGAAATTATACTTTCACATACATCGGTACTTATATTATAATACCATGACATGTATAGAAATAATATAGTGTTCAAATCACAGGGGCTATTCTTCAGTTTTTACTGATTTTACTTTTAGTACTTATGATACTACCAATGTAGGCCTACTTTTACTTAATTCCTATTTTCAATGCAGGACTTTCGCATTTAATGGAGCGTTTTTACATTGTGGTCTTGCTACTTTTACTGAGAAATACGATCTGAATAAGTATCAAAAGTAAAACAGACTAGCATTTATGCAGAATGGCCCCATGCTCTCTCTAAACCTGTAATATTGTTTTATCGTAACTGATGCCTTAATTTATGAGCAGCATTTTAATGCTGGAGCTATTTTTTTAATATACTATTAGGAATGGTTGATGAACCCGTGCAGCCCACCTCTCACACTCTATGCGTTGTGTACAGCATTCCTATCTTAAAATATTGCCAAAGTCCATGTGCATACAAACTGCTGTTATCTTGTTAGAGTTTTCACCTTCTGAACACCCACAAATTCTCCGATGATAAACTGTGCTTTTATGCTGAAGCAAAGCATACATTTCCTGTACCAGACTTGTTCTTTCGGGCTAGCTTGACCTGTGCGGTAATTAAAGGACCATTGCTATTTCGTTTCCTCTGCGCATGTTCCCGACTCAGCATTCAGGGGAGTGAAGGGTTCAAGCATTTCAGCATATAGGCAATAAGAATGATCGGTATGTTTTTAAAACAAACGTGGCCAGTAAGTAGAAATCAATGCAAATTGTGTTTCCTAACATATCATATACCATGGGTATAATTTATTTATAAAATACATGTATAAAGAGATCATATCATTATTTTATCACTTGCATACTTTATAATTCCAAGAAAGTCTGAGGTGTTACTTTATTGATTATATAAATCTTAGGTTAGAATAATGTCCTATATTCAGATGTAATTATAGAGCCAAATCATTATGTCTGAGCGTGCAATGCATCACTGATGTTTTTAACCATTAGGGTCTTCTCAAAACAGTCAAAAATTCAGACCACAGACATTTTTCAGCATTCCAACTCTTCAAACATCACAACACTGTAGGTCCATATGGGCCCACACACAGGAGCTTTCTGTAGCCTACACCGACCTACTTCAGTATAGTGTACTTAAGATATTGTATTTAAATTCAGTGCTTTATCCTTCATCTACTGCTCCACTACATCTACTTCTTACTCCAGTAGGCTACACCGACACTTTTAGTTACTCGTTAGCCAACTTTGCAATTTGTTGATAAGATAAGATAAGATAAGATAGACTTTATTCTCCCGAAGGAAATTTGTCTTGGAAACATACATACAGTGTCTGCTGTTAAAACAATACAAATAACATATTGCATACTGTTACGTATGGTTCTATGTCCTGCTGTGAATGTTTGTGCTTGGGTGTGTGTGTGTGTGTGTGTACATTACATACACAGACTGTCGCCAGTCCACATACCCGCACACACAGTAGCCTACCTACAGTACATGCAAAAGACTGCCACCAGCCAACAAATACATTTCACATTGCCCGTTGTACAATGCACCAGTAGTGTATAGTTAAGATAATAAAAATAAATTTAAATCGGTGTTACAGGGGTTAAGCTCTGGCTAGCTTGCCATTTAGGGCTTTGATGGACAAGGGGACAAAGGAGTTCTTAAAGCGGTTGAGCCTGCACTGGGGGACTCTGAAGCGTCTGCCTGAGGGAAGAAGCTGATATTCAGGGTGGAGGACATGGGTGGGGTCTGAAATAATCTTCTGGGCCTGTCTGATGATAGTTTCATTAAAGACGGCCTGGAGTGTGGGATGCTGTCTGACTCCCATGATTTTCATGGCTCTTTGTGTTAGCCGGGTGATCTGGGCTTTCTGCTGTACACTGAGGTTGCCAAACCAGGCTGAGATGCCAAAACGCAGGACGCTCCTCAACTATGGCGTGGTAGAAGAGGAGCAAGACTTTCTCCAAAGATGCCAAATATAATCAACAAATAGGCTAAATTATGACGTATTGACAAAGATGAAGCTGTCTAGCAGTACATAAGGCTTAGTTCAGCACAATAGTGCACCAATATTTATAATTAAAAATAAAATATTATGTTATTCTGAAATGGTCCCTGGTACTTTTGGTATACGTATATTTAGTTACCAACTACCTACCTACCTAACTAACCAACTACCTACCTACCTAATTAACTAACTAACTACGTATCCAACTACCTACCTACCTACCTATTTAACTACCTACCTACCTACCTAACTATCTACCTACCTACCTATTTACCTACCTACCTACTTAACTAACTATCTACCTACCTACCTA